>NC_135445.1:10447682-10747682 GCF_051991255.1 Vanacampus margaritifer
TTTCATCTGTGTCAAACAAACATGGTGATAATTGTGCTTGATTTATGAATCATTTTCATGCAGCTGCGTTGGACTCACAATCAGTAGCATTCACGTGGTGGCAAGAGTCAAGGTGAAGAACACATAATGTTCTCACAGGAAGTGGCGTGGGTCAAGGGAGCAATTAGACGCAAAGGTACACAAGAGGGGATGTTATTCATTACCGTTTGACGTCTTAATAGGAGTTCTGCCCTGACTTCAATCTTACAGGTTGCTTTCATGCTAGCACCTTTTGTTTTCTCCCTCCATGCAGTTCAATTGGTTAGGGAATGGCCATTTTGCCACAGGGCGGTTGGGGTAGGAAACCAATCTATTTGGTAATCAGAATTCAGATAATTTAGCCAGATATCAAACATTTATCAGAATTCTGTCGGAAATTTGACATTGTAAGAATTTGTGGAAAATGATTTGTTTTTTTTGGACTCATTAGGCTTTTGTGTCCTCCTTCGCTCCTCTCCAATCGGAGTCTAACATCACGCCGCCTCCGCTCTCGAATAGAACATTTTCCAATTCGAGGCACCTGGCTTCTGCCACACCGTGCCACCCAGCAGCGCTCCATTCGGTGGTCCCCGCCCCTCACCACATACACAATGAATCGGTTTGACGGCTGCTAAGTGCAGTGTGAAAAGGGTTGGGTTGCATGTGATCTAGAGCCTTTGCCCGCGGATTTTGTCTGAGAGGCGGGTCACTAAACAAAGTGAACTATGGATAAATTAGGGTCTTCAGATAACCTACTACCCTAGAGAACATGTAAACAAGGCAAGTCAGAGCCGAGATTTGAACCCGCATCCTCAGATTTTACTAGATTTGTAAATCTTACTCTAAACTGACACTAAGCACTCAGAAGTTCCATGACCGCTACGTGTTGTTTACAACCAGTGGAAGCTGAACCTTTTCATGCGCAGGTGCATTAGTGGGGCGTCTGTGGTTCACAACATTCCCCGTTTAATGCCTTACGTCTGATCCCGGCTCGTTTTCCCAGAAGAGCGCCTTTTTTTTCCCCGAGATTTCAGCGTCTTGTTTGTGTTGAGTGTTTGTTCACAAGTAGCCAAAAGCATCCTCACAACATTCTTGAGCCATCATTTATGCCATTGATGACGCCACAACGCATGTATACTTGTTCTATGCGCCTCCTATTTGTAATAAGTCTATGTTTACTGAGTTTCTATTGGAGTTTTTGAAAATGGCAATTCTCATTTAGTAAGATTCAGAATCGATTTTAAATGTCCCAAAATTTATTTTATTAAAATTATTCTTGCCCTTGTTTGTGTGTGCCTTTATTGGGAGCGCTGTTCATGTTGTACCTGATTTAGCCACTTAGGGGCTGTGGTTTGCCGCGTTCTGATACACTGTCCATGTTGTAGCCACATTAGAGAGTAGAAGAAAAAAGTCAAGATCAAGTTATTCCAATAATTGCAATTTTTTTGCAGCGTAGGAAGCGCGTATCCCGGTGAGTAATGTTAAGATGCTACTCTGTATACATTTCTGAAGCTTTTGTATGAAAAGCCGTTGAGTGATAAAAGTGCCACTAGCGCGCTAATTAGCATTAGCAAGTCACACTGAAGTAGATCATGACGATTCTTTACATCTATAAATTGATGTCAATCAAATCATTAGGAATCAAAAATGATTCTGAATCGAATCACAGACTCAAAAATTGGAATCGAATCGAATCAAATCATGAGACAGTCAAAGATATCCTATCCCTAATAGAAAATGAACGGATGGATGGTTGGTTGGATGGCAGGGTAGATGGAATGGCAGCATGATACCACCTGGCATATCGTAAAATTCCCGCAAAGGTCAGCGTAAGTTGTGAAAATCGCCTGTAATTGTTTACGGGATGGCGGGAGTCAGTTCCGGGACTGGGCCGGGTAACCTGATCACTTGTTTGAAGAGCTCGGAGAAGTGACGCACAAGTATTTTACATCCTGTGACACACAGGAAGTAGCCATCTCCTCAGCAGGCCTGAATAACAGGAGGTACACACACACACACATGTATACTGTAGTCAAATTTGTAGACAATGAGCTTTTTGTTAATTTGTTCGTTATGTGACTTGACAATGAAAGGAGTCAGTATCTTGTCTGTGGGTCACCAGGTTTTTCTCAGATATTATGAAGGAATGTTATGGTTTTGCCCCAAATGTGTGTGTGGGTTTATTTTTCCCTTTATTTGGAATAGTTGCACTAATGTTTCCTGTGGCAAAGACAATGAAAGGGGATTATTCAATCAAACCCAACGGGAGTGCTCACTCAAGCCTGAAAACATTTGCGGTGGAGGTCGAGTCTTTCGCTTGATGCTTCCTCTCGTGTGTCTCCTTGTTTACATAGTGAGTTTTATTTTGTATTTTCTAAGACGTAAAAAGGCCTCACAGAGAGGACTTTTCCTTACCTCGAGCCAAGATCCACCAGGAAGATCTTATCGAGGCCGCTACAATTATCCAAACACGCCAGCTGCGCTCATTTGTTTGTTTAGATTTGCGATCCGTGTAGCCCTTACGCAACAGGCATGCTATAACGTTACAAATCCTCAGAGCGTATGAGCAAAATAATATTTTTGCAGTTCCAAGAGTCGCCTTTTTTTGAATTCCTTTTTTTCCCAGCAGGGTCTGTCGACCGCACTGATAGACTAAAATAGTCCGACTAATAACCCACAAAAATAATAAACATCTTAAGTAAACGTAAGGTTTTGTTTTTTCGAGTGAACATGGCAAGATTCCCCACTTTTCCCAACATTCCACGAATGGTTGCTTACAACTACTACCTACAATTACATGCTAATTTTAAAATGCTAATTATGTGAAAATTGTGTCCATTGTCAATAAATCTTATATTCAATTTTTTTCTTTAAAAATGCAGTTTGTGACGAAAGTTTGAAAACAATATGCTAACATAAACATCTGTTACTAGCTCTGAAGAAAAAAGTAGAAGCCAAAAGTAGTAGCCGTAAAAAAAATTTTATTAATCACGATTAATTCCGGAAAATTGTGCCATTAATTAGTCTTATTGGTCAAAAAGCACTAATATATATATATATATATATATATATATATATGAAAATTGTGTCCATTGTCAATTAATCTTATATTCATTTTTTTTCTTTAAAAATGCAGTTTGTGACGAAAGTTTGAAAACAATATGCTAGAACAGTCTTTGATGATAAATATACATTCTATTTGATGATTTTTACATTATTTCCAAAATTTTACTTAAGTAAACATCTGTTACTAGCTCTGAAGAAAAAAGTAGAAGCCAAAAGTAGTAGCCGTAAAAAAAATTTTTATTAATCACGATTAATTCCGGAAAATTGTGCCATTAATTAGTCATATTGTTAGAAAAGCACTAATATATATATATATATATATATATATATATATATATGAAAATTGTGTCCATTGTCAATAAATCTTATATTCATTTTTTTTCTTTAAAAATGCAGTTTGTGACAAAAGTTTTGAAAACAATATGCTAGAACAGTCTTTGATGATAAATATACATTCTATTTGGTGATTTTTACATTATTTCCAAAATTTTACTTAAGTAAACATCTGTTACTAGCTCTGAAGAAAAAAGTAGAAGCCAAAAGTAGTAGCCGTGAAATTTTTTTTATTAATCACGATTAATTCCGGAAAATTGTGCCATTAATTAGTCTTATTGGTCAAAAAGCACTAATATATATACATATATATATATATATATATGAAAATTGTGTCCATTGTCAATTAATCTTATATTCATTTTTTTTCTTTAAAAATGCAGTTTGTGACGAAAGTTTTGAAAACAATATGCTAGAACAGTCTTTGATGATAAATATACATTCTATTTGATGATTTTTACATTATTTCCCAAATTTTACTTAAGTAAACATCTGTTACTAGCTCTGAAGAAAAAAGTAGAAGCTGTAGAAAAATGTGATTAATCACGATTAATTCCGGAAAATTGTGCCATTAATTAGTCTTATTGTTCAAAAAGCACTAATATATATATATATATATATATATATATATATATTATGCAGTACCTTGTGTTGGTCTAGGGTGTGACGCCACATAATGTCACAATTCTGACATATACAGACAAAGAAGATTTGTTTGTATCCGTTGGCGCCAACTTTTTTTTTTTTTTGTCGAATGGAAGAATGAATGAGGCGGAAGGAAGAGGAGGTGTGATGACGTGTCAGAAGGCAAGATAGATAGTCATTCCTTCACGTCTCGACTCTTTTGGCTTGTTCTGGCTTGACTGGGTCAAGATTGTTTCCCTGAGCGCCTTGGCTTTGTTGTTGCTGGCAGCAACAAAAGAATGTCAAGTTTTTGTTGCACCAGATATGATTTGGGCCAGTTTGACCTTGACCTTCATCTTAACTTTTGCCCCACATTGTTCAGTCCACTGGCTCGACGGTTTGTGAGCAAGATTGTCTGCAAATTGTGCAACAAAGATTAAAAGACGGGAAAATGCCAGCTTGGACGGCCAGTGTGAAATGAAAGAGGCTCAGCTTATCACCGAAGCACTGCAAGGCTATGCTATCACCTTCATGCAAAACATGCAGCAACACCAGATCTCACCTTCAACCGTTTTGGCCATTTTAGGATTTCCACTCTTCTGCAATGTACTTGAAAGTTTCCCCCCAAAAAATTTCAAGATGTATAAAGTGCTTGACTTGACAAAAAGGCCTCTAAAAGCTTAAATAATAGCCAACTTGACTAGAACCTTGTGATCATATTATCATATTCCCATAATTGCACTTAATGAAAAAAATGGCGCTAATGTGTTTGCGTAGCCTCAACCCAAAAAAATGTGATCAAAGTCTCCATGTCAATATTGCTATGCCATTAAAAAGTGATTAATTGCACTTAAATTACAAAGACTATAATTGATTGCACCGCTCATTTTAAGTCCGCAATTGCTTTCAGTGACGACCCAAATTGACAAAACGTGTTTGGTATCACACGTGCACGCTATGCATTTGTCCACATAGTCGCATTTCGCACGCTTTCACAAGCAGGTGTGCGTATGCATGCGTTCGAGCCGTTATCTGCAGCACGATTCCGCAACACCTGACGGCGTGTCAACATCTGCACCCAGCGCCTTGGGGGGGCGGGGGGCGGGGGGTGGGGGCCTATAAGCCGCCGCGTGAGCTTTGGCAGGTTCTGGGCTTTGTGACGCTCTCGAAACGAGCATGTGAGCGGACTGTAAAAATCTGCACGTATGCACACAAACACACGGCAGCTATTTTTAGGAAAGTCTTACACTTTATAATCCTTTACTGGTCGTGCAATGGGTCTGTTTTGCATTGGGACCAGAGTGGGACATAAAAAATGAAAAGAACATAAGTTAGCTCTTTTTTTAAATATATATATATTTAGCATTTTAACATTTTCTCTTAGTTGTTAATTGGAATATGACAGTTTTTCTCTCGTTCATAAAGTAATTAGGCACTATCGTCACAAAAGACCAAACCTCACGATGAAATCTGCAAATCTATGTCCACTTTGTGAGCATTTTGACATTCAAACACGTACATTACTTTCAATAGAGCGCAGATAGACGACTAAAGAAAATCTGATTTAAAAGTTTTATATAACAAGCGCCAACAACTTCGGATAATAAAGTGTTGGCTTACTTTCACTGAACTGTATCGTTTGGCTGTGTCAGCCAAAAAGTATTATGCATATTTAAAGTGTATTTATAAATACACAGTAAAACTTTGATGCAATGCTTTGCTGATGGCGTAAACATATGCCTGGCTACGTTATGTCAAATAAGTCTTTTTTATTTTCTTTAAAAGTAGTATGCTTTCAGTTGAAGTCATTTTTTATCGAAAAATAAAAATTTTAAGACTTTCACCACTTCACCACTAAACTTCCAATTTAAACTTAATAAGTCAATTTTTGAAGTGGAACTGCATGTGACATATTGCCTAACACCTCCCAGATAGTCTGCTGAACTTGCTTACTGCTGAATATCTGTTGCTTATCAGAATCACACTGATAGCTAACGCTAATCTGTTGTAACACTGCAGCTTTGCTTAGCTTATGGCTTTGACGCAATAGTGCTTTTGGTTAGTAAATACGCTGAAGGGTTAATGATGGTGACCATTGATTTTCTTATTTCCATTATTGCCTATGACAGCATGGTTTCGTAAATTGCACATTGTCTGGTTGCCATCAGACAGTGATGAAAAGTAGTGGTTCCCTGGTGGAGGTCAGCCGGCTAACAATGCGGCAACATAGTAAGACGCAATATTGCGTGTTTTTAGATATGAGAGCGAGAGAGAATGAGGTCATCACCTCTGACACATTCCTGTGTGCTTTTATCCCCAGTTGGATCCCATCCATCTGGAACATAGCGCTACGGTGTCAAGAGAGCATTACGTCTTTACATGCCGGCAGCCAGTGAAACACGCGCTGGCCTGACTCGACACCCCTCCCCCCTCTCTTGTTCGGATCCCCATTCCTTGTTCTCCTGATGCCATGTTAGATAGAAGCTGTGTAGTTCATAAAAATGATTTAGCTACTTCTCGTCCTGGGGGGGGGGTGCCTATGAAATACTGTATAAATGTGTGAATCTGTAGGTTCGGGAATGCGAGTTGAAGCCACAGAAGTGCTGAGCTGATTTCGAACTGCTGTAAAATGCAATAAAGCAAAACAAGATGTTTAAAAGTTCATTCAGTAGGTGATGTTTACTGTCAAACTAAACATAAAACAAAGAGGATTATATTTAGTGTATTTAAAAAAAAAAAAACACACACACATATGCCTACTATATAATTGACTTTAAAGTCTGTTACCTGGAGAATATCGGGATCATATTGTTTTCGGGGTGGGAAGGAATTCTGAAGTTTTGCATTAAGGTGTTCTAGTGGCTTGCGCTGCTTTAGGTGATAAAAAAATAATTGGTGGTATTCCTTGTCTTTGTGGGAGCATACACTTGATATAATTTGCAGTGTACGGTATACTCTGTTTCAAGTCATACTTTTTGAGCCTTTTAATGCACTCTTTTTTTCCTTCAAATTTCCTGCATTGATAGCACATAAGTTGACTTTGACCAAAAAGTAAAGCCGATGGAAAATCAGTTGAGAATACATACATACATTGTCTTTCAATGGCAACATTGCCCCCGCCAACATGGCCGCCACGTAGGCACGTCTCTTAGCTTCAGCTCGTCTACTGTTTATATCTGTGCATTCACACTTATTGCGAAGTGGCTGCTACTTTTCTGTGGTTTGGTTTGGATTGGTTCGGCATTGAGCAGCTCTCATTTTATAAAGCACTTTAAAACAATCACTTTTTAAGATGGAACCCAGGGGCAACAGATACAATGAAAACAGCAGAGGCCCCAAAATTGATCCCTGTGGAACGCCAAAACGTTCCGGTATACATTTGAATTCATATTGCTCATATTCATCCGACCACTTTCGTTCTTTGCTCGACATAGTATGAAAGGATTCAAATAATAAAGAAATCCCGCGACGTACTATCACAACAGTTACAAGTCGACTACTGAGCGCACCAAATTCCCAGCAGCCAGATAGGCAAAGTGATGCAGCGTGATCACCTGCAACCAATGATGGCCAAGCGGGGTGTGTCATCACAAATCATATGAGTCGGGTGTGTATCTTGACCTCCGCTGAACCCCTGAGACTGACTCATATTCTGGGGTTCAATTAAACTCAGGTTAAGAAACTACTGCTCTAAAGTTTTAATACAAATATTGGTTTTCACAATTTGCATACTACTCAAGTTCCATCCATTGCTCCTCTATCTCCCAAAATTTTGGGAAGGTCCTTGGTACACAAACGCGCATTGACATATTTGAATCGTGTGCTTCCAATAATTTCAGTGCTCATGCACACCAGCGCACCACTTATGTGCTCGTACAGTACTGAGCAGCAAGATCCTTTCAAGCATAAGCTCTATTTTTGCAGTTTGAAAGCATTTATTTTATTTTGACTTTGTAAGCAAGTTTAATTCATTTATTAATTACCAGACTTAACTTACTTTTGATTAGATTTATTTTAAACAGCTAATCGAAACTAAATGTAATGGTCATTTGTAGCAAACTAAAAATATGCAGCATCAATGCTTGTCCTTATTTTTAGACGGCTCGCTCAACATCCATTCTCACAGTCAACTGTGACTTGAGTCTGAAAATGTTTTTAGAGCTTCAGTCAACACCCACTCCCCAGGTTGTGCCGACATCTTGTCGGGCCATGCATGCATCCACTACTTACCGGTACCCATGGAATAAATTGTTTACGCTATTACGTTTGAACTTGATTTAAAACTTAGTTGTTTTGGGTATTGAATTGCATGTCACGATGTTTCAGAGCATGGAAATGTCATTATATGATAACAAAAACAGCACTAATGTAAATGCACTTATATAACACTTACAAAGCTTAAAAAAAATAAAATAAAACACTGCACACCATCCTGTTGCCTCCCCATTTGTAAGCTTTTAAACTCACATAATCACTAATAAAGACAACTCATAATATGCTTCTCAATAAAAAAGGATACAAAGTTTTTGCACCTTGCTGTTTTTCACAAGTGACAATTGCCAACTACTGGTCAGGCATACATTTTACAAATCAGATGTTTTTGCAAGTCTGTGTGCATAGAGATTGTTTCCTAACAAACTGAAGACCCACTTTTCTCACCTTTCAACAATATGCCATGAGCAGTTGAAAATAAATATAAATTTAATTAATAATAATAATAAATAAAATGGTTAATAAAATAATAATAATATAAATAATAATAATATATGAATATATTAATAAATAAATAAATAGAATTTTGCTGAATTGTATTAATCAATAGTTTTCGTCCACAGTGGCTCTGCCCTATGGTTCGAGTCTTCGGTCTTTAAAAGGTTGTTGGTCTGACAGGACCATTAATGGGATTGTAGACTTAAAAGGCAGCAGTAAACATTTAGTGGCTAGTTTCCCCACTAATGGAGAATAACAGCTGTTGTCAGCCTGGAGTCAAGATACAGCCATGGAGCACATATGGTCATGTATGTAGGAGGGGCTCCTATAATGTCTCAACAGTGGTACAACCAATGTGAATGTGAACGGCTCAGGCTAAATGGTACCAATGGGTAAAAAAAAAAAAAAAAAAAAGCTAATTGAGATAATCCTGTTTTCTAATTCTACACTTAATTCCAATGTACATTTTCTACTAGTCACTTATTTTCATACACTTTGACTACAATTTTAACTTTTGGGCTGCTGAGAAATGAAGAGATCTAAAGGAAGGTATTTTTTGAGAAATCTCTAAATTAAAATTTTTGATCACGCCATATGAACCGCTATACCACCTATAGCCAATCAGTCAAATTCTATGGAATTACAGTATTGTACTGTATAAACCAACTTTTCCAAAATGACCATATTGCGGGCCAGTCCGGTCATCTTCCATTGAACTTAAGTGACTCGAGATCTGAGCATGCAGGGAGTCCGCTTCCAACAATAATGTTGGACTACTGCCGAAAATATACAAAGAGGGGGAGATTCCCGAAACATGGCAAAAGAGAGGCACAATACACACACAATGTGTTCCACCAGCTGTGGCCAGGAGCTCACATTCAGGTTCCTGTAATACAATGGCTCATTATGTCGAGCCCACCCCGCACTCGCACACAATGGGGCAGTTTCAGGCCATCAGATTAGCAGTGACTGACCCCTTCCCCACCCTGAAGCAACTTCCCCTTCCAAACCAATCGAAATGCATGCTAGGCGTTAAGTGTAACGTGAAACCAGGAGAAGTGGTGTGGGGCTGAGTGGGGGGGTTTCTTGGCACAACACGTCAAACCAGGAGGGGAGGGGTGCAGCAGAATCAACAGCCCACTCTCACACACAGATTGTCCCAGTCTCGATTTGCACTGTTTGCAAACACCAGATGCCACATGCAGACCGTACAGACACTTTTCCAACTGTAGGATATTCACTCGAGGATCATATCGATGGAATGATCATTTATTTCAACGCGTTACTGGTTCGAGCACACCGATCCTGTCTTTACCGGGGCCCTCTTTCTTCCTGTGCGGAGGTTCTCGGATGATGCAGTGTGTGCTCTCCTTCCTCTCCCCCCAGCTCAGCTCCGGATCCTCCTGCAGCTGTGAGGTCGGCCCCGACGGCACCAAAAAGAAAAAATCCAAGAACCTGTAAGTAATCCTGTAGCTTCTTGTTGTTGCATGTATGCTTCTGTCTTTTGCTGTCTTCTTATTTCATAGCTTGCAAGCATGTTATAACTCTGCACAGGCCTCCTAAAATTTGTTCAACACCTTTATAGATACCCAATTCATGCGAAAACAGGAATTTACCCATAGGGGGCATTGTCAACAAAAAACATTTCTACTATTTGGTCAGGATCATAACCGGTTGCCAGCAATTGTGAATGGGACATTGAGTGAGAATTGTCAGATATGAGAATCCCGATACTACCAATGAAATGGCCTATATCAACTAAATCCCAGATCAATACCTTGGTCAAGATCTACGATGTTCATTCCATGCACCATCAAAAATTCAGCTATGTAAACCACTATACTACCAATGGCCCAAATCAACTAGAAAGTCATTGTTTGTTGTATTCCATGTGTCACAACTTCACAAAGATATTACAAAGTCGGATATGTGAACCACTACAGTACATACTAGCTGAAGTGAAAAATAAATCCTGCAATCTATGCATTTTTCAGCATCTTAAATTTAATTGAATATTATTTTTAATGCTCTACCACCTTACAAATGATATTAGACAGACGGTTATGTGAACCACTATACTACCAATGACTATTATCATTTTCAAGTGAAAAAGAAATTCAGGATTCAGACTTAACAAGCTCTGAACTGAAATTGAAAAGTTTCTTCAATGGCCCGCCCCTTCACAAATTTAATCACAGTGAGCCATGTGAACCACTACACTTGTCATAACACATTATCAACTAAAGTAAGAGAGAAAGTTGGAATCCATTTATCATGATTTGAAGAGAAATTAAATAGTTTTTTCCACTTTACAACATTAGCAAGGTTTTGTACAATATGTTAATGGCCTACTTCATGGCAAAATAAATTGTTATTTGTTGACATGATTAATGCATTTTTTTGTGGCCTGACACTGAAACATTTGAAAACGCAAGATATGTGCTTTTGTACATCGTGTTATGTCCGGGCATGCTCATGTATGTCACAGTGAACCGCATCACTGCAATCTTGACAAAATGACATCGCCAACTAGTGGCCTGGCATGCATATTACAGTGTTTTCAGTTTGATTTGAAGCGCTGTAGGACTGTTCGTCCTCACATTAATTTCTGTTTGCACAAGTGTGAGTTCGGTCATTCTTCAGATAAACATATTTTCACTTTAGCTCAAAATAAAGTAACATGTTCAAGGAAGAGGGTGATTAAGGCTCCTCGTCATGGACTTAATTAAGTGGTAAATGATGTGCGAAGACTGTGTGTGTGCGTGTGTCGCCACATGTGTGCTTGTGCGTGTATGTGTGTGTTGACGCCTCAGTGATTCATCAGCTGTTGAATGAGCCTTTTCACACTCCACTTCATCAAGACCAAGGCACTTTTACACTCAATAAAAGCTGCTCAGAGTAGCATCTTGTAGCTCCATGCGTTCTCCTTCTTATCCACAAGCCGTGTTTGGTTAACCAGGGAGATTAAGTGATTAAGATTCCACAACTTCCCTCCCCCCCCCACCACCACTTTAAAGTTGTGGAAATAGTTATTTTTCGGGGTTTGAGATTAACGCATTTTGTGATTTGAGTGCTTGGCAGTGATGACAGCAGGTATTTTGGTAGTTGTAATTAGCCTCATCGCTAATGTTAGCATTTATATGACAATACAGTAGTGTGTTTGAAATAAAATGGTCAAAACATTTGTTCATATTCAGTCATGGGGTTTCTTTGTGCACTTTCCCACAGTATAAAACATGCATGTTGGGTTCGTTGAAGACCCTAAATTGTCCATAGGTGTGCGTGAGATGAGTATGACCCTGCGATTGGTTGGCTAGCAAAGTAAAGCGCTTTGTGTAAATAAAGCGCAATCAAATTTTGCCCTTGAGCACTAACTCTTGCCCGTCACGGTCCAATTTTTTGTACTGTTGCAAATTGGATTCTAGTTTTATGAGTCTGTACACATTCCTTATAAAAGTTGTCCGGTTTCTTGCACTGTTTCACCATGCTTGTTAATATTATTTAGAGAATTTGCGTCATTGAGCCCAACCGTCCCGTGTTATTAATTACATAATAAATTACATCTCATTCTTGTTCAATGCTTTGCTTGTCTCCATCTGAATCTCAATCTTTATTCTTTACACGCTATTTTAAACCATTTTCTTCGAACCCAGGCCTGAAGTGAGCAATAAATGTTTGAATACAAGAACTATATGTTACATCTATGCCACAAAACCCGACGCCTGGAGGGAATGAAATCCTCCAGATGTGTGAAATAGAATCAGGAAGTGGTGGTCTGATTTGTTCATGGCTTTGAAAGGTCAATTAGATGTGAGTACATTACATAGTGATGGTGATAATAACCTAGACTCCCCGTGGGTGCATGTGTATGTCATCCATGGCTCATCCATTATTTCCAGCCTTCTACTGTGAAGGGCTTTGATCGTTCCCTAATCCAGAGTATTTTAAGACAAAGAAGAAGGATACAGCTGGTTGGGTGATGCTTGTGTTTGTTCTTCCCCTTGTGTTCCCATTTAACAGCTTTTGTTGATGTGGTTAGCCTCAACGCGTGCCTCTCATTTGCTAATGAAGAGATATAGAGCGTTGATCTTGTTAATCTCATCATCGCTGGAGACAAAAGAGTACATGAAACACATTCTATTTGTCTGTACAACGTGAACTAGATATGGCAATCGACTAATCTGCAGCAACTGCCTACCAGGAAGCATAATCAAAGCCTGACAATCATTTTTATGTTTATCGAAAGATGGACACCTCTAATTTTTACACCATATTTAATTGTCAGTGCTTTTGTTGTAGCGATCAGTGTATTTGATTTTGATAGGGTAAATCCGATAGATGAGTTTTCGCATCAGAGGATTTTTACCCACATTCTGAAGAGGTCTGATTCCAATCTCAAAATATCCGATTCCATCCATTTTTTTTTCTGTTTATGCTGCCATGATTCATATCCCAATTGTGACACTCATCCGCAACAAATTAGAGCTATGTTACTTGATGCTACTTAATACATCTGGGGTTGTTAGGTGGGTTGGAGTCTATACCAGCTGACTTTAGTTGCACTTGTTTTCTGTGCAATATCTCGGGCAGAAAAGGTAGCTAGAGCACGCTGGTTATGGAGTGACAGGCGAAATAGCCCATCAGACTATTTGGTCAATGCCAAGGAAACAATCGTAGGACGACGCAGGACATGTCAAACCATGCAGCAAGATGAAAACAAATTCTGACATGCCAGATTTTCTACGCTGTGGGCTATGACGCATCAAGACAACTACAAATTGGCCACAACAATAGAAGTTTGTCTGGCGACAAAAATGAGCTACATTTTTGCAGTCTGACCCTCGCATAAATCAAACAATCAACAATCCTAATTGTTTAACTTGTTCAATCATTTCAATCGCAAATCCTTTAGTGTGGTCAACACAGAGTTAAATTAAGCCACGGACTCAGTGATTGTGACGTGAAACGGAATTCCCATAAAAATGCTCAGCACCAGTGCTACCCCTCCCCCAAAATGAATGAATAGAGACTGTGTGGTTTAATTTGAGACATAACTCCTAGCAATATGGTAATATTTTGTAAAGGCCCGTCTGACCAGCTTCCTCTGCCTCATTTCCTGCACTTATTCATCGCATTGTTTTTGCAAACCGTCTCTTGCAGCTGTTTTCCTGAAACCATCCCCAATATGTCTGCCATAACCTAGCCCCAGATTACCCTCCTCACTCTTTTGTGTTGACTCAGGCCAGGTGTTGTTCTCCCCCAAGCAATGTGAGCCAAACATGCTCCATTTTAATAGTAGCAACTAAGTAAACCGAAAGTGCATAAGAGATGCCAAAGAAATAATAATGGGTGGAGTCGCTCACATAAAACCAATGTTGCTTTGGTTGCTTGTTTACAAGACTATTGTTTGCCTGAAAACACAAAATGACCTGATTGTATCAGTTTTTAAAAGTGATGTTATTGACCCAATTCAATTGGGTTACTCAGTTTTCCCCAAAAATTTGGTCAAACGAATAACCCACAAAATAACCCAACAAATTGGGTTTCTTTGTGGGTTATTTTTTATTTGACCCAACATTTTGGATTACATAACTAAAAACGTTGGGTCGGTTAATTTTTTACCAAATTCAGTTGGGTTATCTCATTCACTGCCATTGACGGCGATAGACGTAAAAAATTCATTTGAACTATTTCTATTAGTTTAACATTTTTTTCTACTTTTGTTAACAAGAGCATGAAAACCTAGAATTATTTTTATTGTATTTATTTAGAACAGATATAAAATTTAATTAATTTAATTGCAGTTAATTGCCATCAAAAATGTAAATCGCCTGGCATGATTTAAAAAATAAATAAAAGATAAAAGATTATTAAAAATTAGGGACGTCGGGCGATTACTTTTTTTCATCTTAATTAATCGCATGACTTCAATAGTTAATTCACGATTAATCACACATTTTATATCTGTTCTAAATGTGTAATAACAAATATTTTTTCTAGGTTTTCATACTCTTGTTAACAAAAGTGGAAAAAAAATGTTAAACTAATAGAAATAGTTCAAATGAATTTTTGACGTCTATAGCCCGTCAATGGCAGTGAATGAGTTATTCAATTAATCCAAAAAGTTGGGTCAAATGAATAACCCACCAAACAAGCTAGAAAAAATTGGTTGCTTTGTGGATTTACTCCAAAAGTTGGGTCGGTCCATTTTTGACCAAATTTGGGTTATTTTTGACCAAACCGTCTTTAGAGTGTATAAGACAACATTTTGGCCTTTGTAGACACATCATAGACATGTTGTTATGATACCCAAGAACTGTAAAAACGATTAGCGATGTTTCAAATTGTGGAAAAAATTACATCTCGTAAGCGTTCAGTCTTATTGGCATATGTTGCTGCTGTATGAATAAAATCACCCCGTAAACCAATAACCCCCCCCCCCCCCATACTAATTAGACTGTATTCAAGAGACAGTTATTTGCCAAGAGAATCTAGGCTAAATAATTTAAGTGCAAATGATAACAAACATATTTTGCACTTGCCGAAAAGACTTCGAAAGTGGCAGTGATTTGTTTACAAAAAAAAATCTAATGTGATGTCAGTTTACTGCATACAATGAGCAAAGCCATCCAGACTCTGTGGAAGGAATCTATCCACTCTAAACAGTCAGAGGCGATTGGGTGGTGTGAGTGAGGGTCCGCCTCCTGCAGACCGTGGGCGCTATAAAGGCGAGCCTCCAGGGGGTGAGAGGAATGTGATTACCAAATAAATATGCACCTTTAAGGCACACGCTTATATGCCGTCACGCCAAACAAATCTGTGCCCATGTTTCACTCTATGGTCGATTTCTCTGAGAAGTGCCTGGAAAGGTAAGAATGAGGAATGTGTGTTTGTGTGTGTGTTTGAGCATCCTGCATGAAGCTATGTGACCCCACCATGGATCTCATTTGACCGTCTCAGCCAGGGTTAGGGAGAATTCCCCAGCGAGGCCTTCCCAGCTATTTTGTATAGGAAGCCGCTTTGACTTCTAACTGGAGACCTTTTTATTAATATCATCACACCAACCTGGATTTTAAGAATAGGCCAGGCGCATGGTCTGTGAGTGTGTGTGTGTTTCGAGGAGGCTCAGGAAATAGAGCTCCTCTTTTTAGATGTCAATCGAGGGAAAGGCGTGCAGCACGTGGCTGTGTTGGGTTATTTATGGATACAATTAAGGACAATTCCCCTTTTCACCATTCTTCTAGGAATATTGCAGTGACCTTCTTTCCGCCGTGATTAGATTTCCATTCCCACATTACACTTTCCGCGTTGCCTCTTGACTGCTTTTGGCAGAGGACTGCAAAGAACAGGACAAACAACGACCATTAAAGTGTTACTGACCCACGACACTGGTACAAACACAAGCATGGACAGGATTTGAGCACAGTGTCACATTGTCAGCCTTCTGCAAATAAAGGCTATGTTTACATGACAACTAGTAACAACTGGAAAGTTTTGGCTTTGGTGGTTTTGGAAAGTTTTATGTGCAGATGGCTTCATGCTGTAATACACATTCCAGGCCAGTAGTTGGTGCTGTGTGCGACCCACATCTGGTTTTGTGGAGGAGAGTCAAGGTTGTCAATGGAGAAACTTTGCGTGTGATGTGTTTTTTGAAAATAATTTAACTACCGTAAAACAACACTACAGTCTACTAATACATTGGTACAGAAATGACAAAACGTAAAGGGGACTTTGGTGACCTAAAGTTGGCTTTAAAGATGGAGTTGGAAGTCCTGAAGTCATTAACAATATTTAAAATGTAGCCTGACTTCACTCCCTCCAGTTCTCGGCCCAAAGAAACGTGCCAAGCCAAGGCAGCTACACTGCTAACATGACTTGTTCATGATGGAGTATTGCCAGAAATGAAATGTTTCTGGTTTGATGTTGTATCTATATATAGCCATCGGTGCCGCAAAGAGCCGCTTTATATCCCTTGAAATGAAGTAGAGAGCTTTCCAATTTATTTTATTTATTTTTTTTTACTTTTGTTGCTAACTGGAGTTAAATAACCAGCCAAGAAACTATAAGTCCCCTTTGCGAGGGTCTGCATGTGTCCCCGCGAGGCTCTGGGCAGTCATGCCCTGTGTCTCGACATCTCTAATTGGGCAGTTTTTGTCATGCCGAGATAAGTTAAGAAATACTGCTTAAAAAAATGTTTGAATAAAAAGCATATCATGGGGTTAGAGAGGGATGATTTTTCATAAGATCATTTAAATAGTATTCTAGACCTTTTTGACATGACAAAAAAGTTGTTTTGATCATTGCAAACTTTAATTATTATTATAACTCATTCACTGCCATTGACGGCTATATACGTCAAAAATTCATTTGAACTATTTCTTAGTTTAACATTTTTTAGAACAAGAATATGAAAACCTAGATTTTTTTTATTGTACATTTACCCTAACCCAATAAAAACATTTTTCACTAATTGAAATAGTTAAAATGAATTTTTTACATCTATATCCGTCAATGGCAGTGAATGAGATAATTTATTGTCAAAACAGCCAAGGTAAAAGCAAAACATGCTTAATCTTGTTACTTAACTGGTGAGATCATGAGGACATTTTGCAAGGTTTCCCAAAAGGTAGGTGTCTATCCACATGATATGAGTTTAGATGGTTCCACTCTATTTTGATTACTGTTTCTTGGTGCAGTGCTATGAAAGTGAAAACAAACGTGTGGGCCACCTTTGTTGTTAATGCCTACACTGAACACTGCTATTATCTTCTATTTCTTAGCGTTTATACATAAACTACAACAATGTGGTTTTGAAAAACTTCCACTTTGAGATTGTCTTTCAAAGGTGTTGTTGTCATATAAACAGATGGCTGAAAGGATGGAAAGTTTTAATCTGGTTTTAGCTTAAAACAGTGTCGTGTAAACAAAGGCACTCCGGCATTTGTCATTTTAGACCTCACCTCAGTGCTACGCCGTCATCTACAGCATGCCTGCAGACTCTCCCAGGGTGTGCAGCCTACTTTGCACACTGCCATTAGCGCAACTAATGTGAGTCAAGCAAGTAGGGAATACAGAGGGCCCCAGCTGTCAGTTAATTGCGGAAGCCCGCTCAGACCCCAAACCCTGCAGCCCGGCGTCACGACGTGGACGGGCGTTAAGAAAATACGATCAGGGAGGCCATCGGGGGGTTGAAATGTCAGGATGTGCTAATGTGATCATCGCAAACAGGTCATGTTCCAGCCGTAAAGCAGATTAAGCTAATTGCTGGGGTGTCGTTTGAAATCAGATGACCATGCAGCTATTTTTGACGACTCAGCTGGCGAGATGACGAAAAAACTGAAATGCTTAAATGTGAGGTTATGTTAAAATGGGCACTTGGGGAACGGCCATTAGTGTATTGAGAGTAGAATATTGGCAATATTTGGGTTTTAAAAGATCATGTAAACGTACGCAAAAAAAACAGATTATGCCCTTGGTGACCCCTTTTCTAACCTGAACGGACAGTTCATGTAAACGCAATCAAAATACCTCAATTGTTTTGTGCTGTGCGTATGCTTTATTGGCGAGGATTATGCCACAGTGTATATCTATACACACATATATTCATGTATATAAGTCCGTGCTTCTGGCACACAGCCCACAGGTAATTTTCAAGCAGAGGTAAACAAACATGGCGACGTGGCGAAAAAAAAAGAAGTCTTTTGGAGTTGACTACTTTATTTAGCATGTGAGTGACATGAAAATAACATCTTTTATTGACCGTCGAAAATTAAACGCGTCGCAGTTTGACCATGTAAACAGGAGGAAACGGTCTATCCCAAATCTTTCAGAAAACGGAATTTTGACATTAACCCTAATATCGACTGCATTTAAACATCACTGTGTTAGGGTCGCGAAAAGCGTGTGAAGTTTAGCACCTTTGCTCGTGCTTTTTTGTGTTGACAGCAGGTGTCGCTGTTCCAGGGGCTAGCATTTACGTGGCCACACATATAATGATATGAATTCCCCAAATCCCACTTCGTATTCTGTATGAAAGGTGCCAAGGAATAAAGGCAGACTTTAATGTTACGCCTGCGAGGTGCAGACTTGCCAGAGAACAAGCTGCATAATAGTGGGGAATCAAACTGAAATTGTCCAATATCTGTTGACAGCCACACGATGGCAGGGCAAAGGCACACTCGCTTCACTCAAAAGTCATTACATCATCTTCACTTACTAAAAGGCACCGGCATTAAAACACTTCTTCTCTTAAAATAAGAAATCCACTTTTGTTGGGTCATCAAAATATTTTCAAGACAAAGTATAGTAATTCAGTGTAACCCCTCACCCAAAAACAGAGCCTGCCCTTGTGTTATGAGTTTAACAGCAAGAGGTTTTATTATTGGGGTAACAGTATATGCATCGGGCTAACACGTGAGAGTTGTTCATATCAGAGTGCCCCGTTGTTTCCGCAAGAGAGAAAAGAGCCCAATCCTGCATTTCACATCTGCTTTAAGGCTGATTCATGCAGCGCCATGAGAATCTTTTCAATCAGCCGATGAGTCATCGCTGGGTGTGCGTGCGTGCGTTCCTGTGTGTGCCACTGCATCAACATTGTGGTGTTTCTTCAGATTAGGAGAAATAGGAAGGGAATTTATTGTGAAATTGGTTTCAAAGGAAGGTTGGGGACTCTATTGATATTCCCTCAGAATTAACAATAACATTACGGTGATGTGAATCTAATGTACATGTATCACTAGTATATTAATACCATTAACCCGTGAGGCACATTAATAAATATGCTTATCTGACCATGACTACTATTGATGCTTTCCAGCGCCAAAACTCTGATTCATCATAACATTTGAGGATACATGGCTACAAATGACAAAAATCCTAACATTATAGTACCTTGTTGCTGTATCTCCTTATACAGAAGACCATTGTACGAATGTTAGTGTCTCTTCTCTGAGGTACTACTTGGTTTACGTCATTCCCAACATACAGCATTTTGAGGAAACGACCATCTTGCGGTGTCTCAAGATGGCACGCCCGGTTTCTGTCATACTTACCGTTTCTCATTTGATTGTTTTCTTTTTATAGCCTAGGAGTATTTTTACTTCCTAGCATTTTCTTGAATTATGACTTAACTGCCTTAGCGTATGTTAGCGATGGTAGGAACGAAATTCTGTTGGAAACGGAAGACCCACTGTATGTCATTGAAGTTGCATTTATAAGACGGTCTTTGCAAAGTGATGTCGCCAACTACTGGTCTGGCATGCATGTTGCATTGTTTTTTGCATTTCTCTATGAACGTTGATTATTTTGTCGTCTGTATGTGACACTGAATCGGACAAGTACTTGGATAAACCTGAGAGGAGTCTTAAAATGATAGGACAATTAGAACATTTTATTCATACCAACAATTCTAACTGTAATTCTGATTTGACTACAGCGTTAGGTTATATTGAAGTGGAACCCCTAATCTGCGCACAGGCCTGTTTCCTGCTCTGCCTGAATTGATATCCCCTACACACTAATGATGCAAGATGCTATCAAACCCAATTGCCATCAGACAAAAAAAAAAATGGACGTACATTTCTGAATGCCAAGCTATTTTTTGGTGGAAGCTCCTTAAATTTAATTTTGTCTCCCACCTGCACCCCCCTTTTCCTAGGGAGATGGATGGGGTGTTTAGGTCGGTCGCTGGTAGGACAGTTAGCAGCCACGCGTCCGTGCTGCACTTTTAGCAGGCCTGCCAACTCACAGTGGAAATCAAAAGCAGGGACTCAGGAAATGGGTGCTGAGTGAGGTCACATCCCAATTACAGCGCATGTGCTTCAGGTCGGGAAAAGCCAGGACATGTACCGTGGGATTAGGGGAATGTGCACATATCCGTCGGAGGCCTCTGGGAGCGTTCTACCTTGTGATGAGCACAGCTCTCACTCTCTCTCTTTTGTGGCAGGGGTGTGTGTTAAAGAGAGGTAAAAAGTTGAAGCAGGCAGAGTGGGCGGTCAGGAGAATTTTTGAGATGCAGCAGATGAATTCGGGAGGGTCGCCGAGGCCTTGGCCCTGGGGGTCAGCTTCCTCTCAGCATCCCCTTTGGGCACACGGAAGAATGGCACGATCAAACCAGAGGAGTGAGGCTTGAGTCTCTCTCCTCCTGCTCCTCCTCCAACACTTTGGCTCAGTCCCTGCCGAGGAACCTGCCAGGGGCACATCTACAGGAGAGAGTTTTTTTTTTGTTCGATAAAACCACTGACATGAGAGAGTAACGGCAAGTGACAACACGCCTTTTCGGAATATCCTGTCTTATCATTCCTGCCCAACTGCCTGAAGACTTAAAATGTATGCATGCCTTTGTTTTCTTCATCTTTTCTCGCTTATTTTGCATGGACTGGATTAACGACACTGGATACTGGATTGTTTATCAGACTCAGGTTTTTGGGACTCTTCTGACTCTTCTCTTATCCACACAGGGCCAAAGACATGAAGAACCGTTTGGCTTTCCTGCGGCGGAGGAACGAATCTCCGGGAAGCAACCCAACCGGAAAGTTGGACAAAACCATGAAGTCAGTCAAGTAAGTGGCCACTTCCTGACCATGTGTGGGCGTGTGAGCCACCTTTCCGGGGCTAGACTTGACTCCTTATGGCCGTCACGGAAAGGCAGACGTGTGCGCAGTTGAATGGGAGGCACTATACTCACTGGATTTGTTTTCTCAACTCTCAAAGCTTAGAATGAACACATTGTTAAATGCATTACGCAAAATTTGACTTATGTGTTCAAACAATGTCGCTTCATTTGTAAGGAATTTTGAAACGGGCTGATGGGGTGTGGGTGGGTTGCAGGCTTAATTCTCAACTTACAGTCCCCCTGTTTGACAGTGAAAATTCCTTCTCATGAGACAAATAAGAGATTCCATTGGTTGTATTTTATTTATTTAACCCCAAAAAAGTGACTTACGAACTTGGGACCCTGGAGGTCAATCTATGTTCTTCAAGATTTGACCAAGACTAGTAAGAAAATTAATCCAGAGTCCATTTTGGCTGCATGTCTTTTTTTCCATTTTAAGTAAGTCAATTAAAATACAATAAAGACATGAAGAAATGCTTAAATAAAAATTAAACATTAATAATTTCTATTTTAAAAGGTAATTTAATAGATATTACCCTTATTCAGAATTGTACTCACTGTGTGTTGATTATTAGGCACATTCAATAAAAGTCTATCCAACAGGGTGTCGGCAGATCATTTAAACGGTCATACATTTTCCAAACTCAAATCCTTAAAAAAAAATTAAAATGACATTTTATCCTGCATCCGCTATTCAAAAGTCATAAAATGCCACATAGGATTGTCAAACATGACTTATTGTGCAAAAATGAATTTATCAGGAAGGTTGTTCAAGTTAAAGCAGCATTTCACATTGTTCCACACACAAGTAGCATGTAAATATCTGATCATTACAAGACAGATTGTCTGCTGAGTTCAAAGATAAGCCGCATGCCTCCTTATGCAGTGAAGAGAGCATGAAAGGCAGCATCTTGTGGTGGAGGTTGGAGAGATTCTCTTGAGGGAGGAGACTGCTCAAACCAAAATATCCCTCCATTGGCTATTCGAAGCCCCTCCTATCCCTTCCCCCCCGACTTCCATTCACTGAGATTATAAAAGCCTCCCCCCCGGTGGTGTCAAGCAGAAAGACTCATGACTCTCGTTGCTCTCCCCACTCACAAGCTTGAAGCCAGCAAGTGAGATCATTAAGACTCAGACTAGAGTGACTAGGAAGGAAGGAAGGAAGCGGCATTTTTGGCTCAATCGTGTGGCACAGGGTTTCTAGCGAATGGGTCACACCATGAGAAATCTGGCAGAGATGGGTTTACTCAAGAACCGCTCTGCTTTTATCTGCAGGCCCACCCCGGAGGATGCGCTCAAGTGGGGGGACTCGCTTGACAAGCTGCTGGCGCACAAATGTAAGTGACTTGAATTCGATTGTCTTCTACTCTGCTGTCTCTTCATGCATGTGGTTGGGTACAGTGTAAGGACATACTCTTAAGGGGAAATCAGAAGCATGCATCATTAACACAAGCACATGGTCACATTCCTTGGCCAGCCTTACTTGAGTTCCCCAACCGCCACCTCCTTCAGTCTAATCAAAGCAGAATAGCTGACGTAAATCCATTGCTACATCTGTTGCTCATTCTGCATGTAAATTCCTCTCTTGAAAGGGGTGAGGTAAGACTCCCCCCCCCCTGCCTTGGCTCGTGCTTATCAGCCATGCCGTTCGATCCATGGGAACGGAAAGGTGCAGGCGGGGATGTGTTGGCAGGTCCGGCTTCCTCCCATTCTCTCTCGGAGATTCGGTCTTCCTCAAATCATTAACTCAGCTCTGAAAAGTCCACCAGCTGCATAGGCTCCAGTCCCGTTGTTGTAAAACGTGCCTTTGTACGAGGTAGCCTGTGAGGACAAGGTCAATGAAAAACTGTTTTGTCTAAGGGGGGTTTAGTGCAAATACTTGAGAATCGGGCGTACTGTTCTGCAAGGACGAGTGCCAGGCCCGCGATGAAGACTTTCCAACCTTTGGGGTCTTACTTTAAGGTGTTTCAGAACACAAAATGCACAAAATCAAGAATCTGTAGTATTGTAGGTCTGTAGGGTTTAAGAGGGTGGAGGACAATGTTTCTATTGGGGATTTTACAAAACAGGAAAAAAAAAATCATCAAATAGTTGTTCCTTTGTGGAAGACCCACTACCATTTCCTAACAGTGTTGAACACAATGCAGGTTTTGGGGTCTCATTTTAGGGATTTTAGAGCAAGAAATGTCACCTTTCTGCAAGTATGAGTTCTGTAGCTAGGAAGACTGCTTTCTTTGTTGACTTTTTGCTTTATTCTAACCACCTAACTCAAAACAGCAGATCTATTTTTGGGCTCTCCAACTCCAAGGAGCGTTGTCATGGCGCCACAGTCAACGCTCCCTTTTGTTTATCCTCCTCATCATCGTTCCTCTCTCCCTCTGCTCTCCTTCAGATGGTCTGGCAGCCTTCAGAGCGTTCTTGCGCACCGAGTTCAGCGAGGAGAATCTGGAATTTTGGCTGGCGTGCGAGGAATACAAAAAGATTAAATCGCAGTCCAAGATGGCCTCCAAAGCTAAGAAGATCTTTGCGGAATACATCGCTATCCAGTCTTGTAAAGAGGTGAGGAAGAATCCCGAGGCCATTATCAACTTTGATTTTGTATCTTCTTTATATTAACGTCCCGTTTCTTCTGATCTAGGTGAACCTGGACTCGTACACACGGGATCACACGAAGGATAACTTGCAGAATGTGACGCGCTCCTGCTTTGAGTTGGCGCAAAGGCGGATATACGGGCTGATGGAGAAAGACTCATACCCCCGCTTCCTGCGCTCAGAACTCTACTTGGACTTGATCAACCAAAAAAAGGCCAGCTCCACTTCGACGTCCTCTTCATCATAAGAGGCAAAACGATTCTCCCCACAGGAGAGAGCGTGTTTGGGATGCCAAGTTTCCTCTGTCTTGCCTTTTTTTTTGGTTCGTTCTGTCTATCATCCAGTTTGCTATAACAGCTTTTGTTTTGGGGCGGTCGCAGGAAAGCTAACAGCACTGCAAAGGAATGTAGTTTAATCATGAAGTGGATGGACTGTTTGCTAAAAACAAAAAGCCTCTAATTGAGGGCAGAAGCTGGGTGCTTGTCAAATCACTGTCTTATAAGAAAGAATAATTAAGGACGGGGTTTAAAAAAAACAAACCCCGCAGACACGAAGACAGTCCGGTACTGTTTGTCACTTTTTTTTTTATTATTGTATTGTAGTCCTTTTTGTTTCAACAACGTCCATGGTAACCACTTGCGAACTGTTGGTACGACAAAATCGCCCCATCTTTGTTTCCTCGACATCTTGAAGAAAACTAGCTTTGTTTCAGTATCATCTACGACCCTTCTGAATGACTGTGACAAGGATGGACGAAGAATGCAATGGATGGACTTAATTAAGACTTGAAAAGACGTATTGACAGCAAGAACAAAAGGAACTTGGAACGAGAGGAGAAGCCGAATGCCATTTTCCTTTCAACACAAACGTAGCTGATAAACAAGGAAGCATCTCTCAGGACATGATTTCAATTTTTCTGACCGCTTCCCAACTTGCACTCCTTTACTTATACTGAGCAATACACAACAAGTAACTTGGAAAACTTCACTTTGCCTATTTATTTAGAGTAAATGATAACTGGCTGGACACCTCCAAAAGCACTCAGCTCAAAGCTTTCCTCTTAACCACCAAACAGGTCCAATGCTGTCCTGAATTTAAGTGCAATATTTTTATTTTTCATGTTTTATTATTATTATTGTTATTATTATTATTATTATTATTGGTTTGTTCATCTATTTAGTTTTTGTGGGGTGGGGAGACGAGCGGCTTTAGCTCTCAATTAACTATATACGTTAGGAGAGAAAAATTAGAGCTCTAAGTTTTACTTAACAGTGAAAACTCTCAACAAACCAATAAGTTGTTTCATGGATTTAAAGCAAGTAATGATTTTAACTGTGTGTTTGCCCCCCGGCAGCGGGCCGCCGGGAACATTATGGTTGTACATATAATTGTTTAAGAAAACTATGTGATAAAAGAAGCAAAAAATGAAAGTGACAAGAGGTTCCCACAGGTTGTGAAGGTGGGATTCAGCTGTATTTATGTAAATATAAGAGACTCCAAAATTATAAGATGACATGTAATGCTGGTGAATAACAACATAGATGATGAGCAAGAACAGGGCACCATGTCTGCGCTTTTTCTCTCTCTCTTTCTTTCTCTTTCTCTTTCTCTCTCTATCTCTCTCTCTCTCTATAATAACACTGCTTGTAAGAAGTTTTCTGAATACATTTGATCATTTTCACTGTTTACAAGTCAAAATGCATCTTCTGTGATATCAAGTGAAAACAGCAGATTGCATCTGGTGTCAATGCTAATTATAAATAAAATGATCAGCTGAACAAGTCGACCTGTGTTGTCCCTACTCCCTGCACAATTTTTTTTTATTTTTTTTTTCAATTAATGTCCTCTAACATTACAAACAACAAAAACAGCAGTATCTCATTTAAGCTAGAAAAGGCTGATTAATATCGAGATAAACAACCAAAACATACATTATTTTATCCTTGAAGTTTATAAATAATTATGTCAAACAGTGAAGACCATTGGCACGATTAGCCACGATCAGGTTTTGGAGGTTTGCCTCTTCCAACACAAACTGATTTCAATCAACAGGATTGTTATCAGGCTTATGCACAGCTTGCGGTGTTGGAGAAGGAAAACATCCAAAACCTTGCAGGGCTCTCGAGGACCGTGTGCCCACCCCTATTAACTAAGCAATGTCTATGTAAGATTGCATCAATGCCATTAGCGCATCACAGGCTGTCTTTATAAACTGTGGTAATGAGGAGTGTCTTTAAATTAAATGGTAAATGGACTCACCTTATATAGCGCATTCTACACAACATGGTGCTCAAGATAAGTAAATGTCAACACTCTAGTTAGGAAATTCATACATTTATCGGTTGTCGCAATTCTCTAAATCAGCGTTTCTCAACCCTGGTCCTCGAGGTATTATCCAACCTGTTTTCCATGTCTACCGATTCTAACGCAGGTGAGCATTTTAGCTGATATTGTAAAATATATGTATAAATTATTCTCTCACGCTAACGTTAGCTAACTTTTTAAAACAACACCAGACCAGCAAGCCTTAAACAGTAGCCTATTGTACAGTAAGTTATGTTATCTATATAGTTGTTTGCTGATGTTTGTTCCTTGTCATTGCTATTTGATACCTTTAAAAAGAATAATACAAAAAGTACTGATTACAATGAAAAATACAATTAATAGGTGGAAGTGTGGCGACTCGTAGCCAAGTGGACTAGCCAGCTGAACACTTTGCCTTGCCTTAGTTTTTTTGCTTTGCAATAGATTTACATTTTAAAATCCATTTTTCTAACTCATCTTTGCTCATCTAACTAGATTGGAAAATTTATAAAATAGTTGGAGTTAACTGATTACAGTTTTACAGAGAAAATAAACACGTTTTGGTGTACTAGTCTTTCTGTTTCACGCTTTTGTTACAGATCTTGACCTCCAACATGGCGGACAAAAAAATATGTGTGTTTATAAATCATGAAGTGTGATTTTTCTTCACGAAATATATGTTAAATATGAAAATGTCCTTATTTAATTTGGGATGGATGATGAAGAGTTTGCAGAGCTTCAAAAGTTTGAGAATGTTATTGCACTTTCTGTGACCCACCAAAGAAGGGCAGTTGGTCGAGACACAAGAGTTGGGGTGTTATCGGGGTGGGATTAGTAGAAACAGTTGGAGCTCTGTGCGGCCATTGCACGTGTTTGTGTGTGGGTTTGTCTTAAAATGAGGGGGTTGATCTGACTGAAGTGGTGCTGTTGGTTCTAATCTCCTTGAGCAGCTGCCATCTGTTTTGACACACTGTTTCTTTTTGGCTTGTTTCCTTCTCACCCTCTCGCGACTCTTTATTTTATTTTTTATGTTATTTTAAATTGTCACGCTCGTGAGCAAGGGAAGTCACTGTGTCAAGATTCTCTTACAGGATCCCTTTTGTCCACATTTCCTTCCTCTCGTCTGTGCAAACTGTATCGCAGTATCTGTCAGTGTTTTGGAAACCCAGCCATCATGACTCTTTCCTTTTGTCTTAGTCTTTTTCTCAAATATGGCCGCATGGGATTCCTCCGCTGTCGCTTATCTTACAATGGCAATTGCTCTATGCCATGACTTTGACTTTTAGTATCTTCATTTACAGCTGCTTTCAACGTTGCGTAATTTTTTATTGTGTTTACCCGGCGAGGAAATCCTCTTCTTTTTTTTTTTTTTTGTCCTTGCTGCTTTGTACTCGCAACAACCTTGACAGGAACCTTGCAGTTTAAAAAAAAAAATGAGGTGATGCATTGTTTTATTAAAAGGCTCAGGACTTGCAAAATATGCCACACAATTAAAAAAAAAAAAAAAAAGTGTAACACAGATCTTAACCAAGGCCTAACAATACAAACGTAAAGGTTATGATGAAAATCTCGAAATTTTCATCAGCTTTGATGCTATGCTCGCTGGAGTAGGCAAAAAAAAAGAACGTAGCATCGGCCATCCGTTTAGAATACCTATTTTCAATTAGTGCTCATTTGGGTGAAATCCCTAAATGGAGTTCGTCAAAATACGAGCCATGGAATTCGTCCCTGAAAGGTCTAATTCAATACAAAATGGCCTTAAAAATAAATAACAGTGAAATATACCAAAAGTTTAAAATAGCTTTTTTATTTTTGCAACAATCAAGTCAAAAGAAATAAGTAAGGGGATATTTGACTCATTTTCAACAGTAAGAAGATAATGTTTTCACGTACAATTAAAAACTAATTTTGCCACTTGCTGTTGACTGAAGATGACATCACCTGTGCTGAGGAAATAAGTAATGACCAATCATGGCTCAGTTTGCTGACCAAACCCAGAAAACAGGTGAGCCATGATTGGTTCTTCCTCAGCACAGGTGATGTCATCTTCAGTCAACAGCAAGTGGCAAAATTAGTTTTTAAAGGTGTTAATTGTACATGAAAAATAATGAAGTTATCAAATTAATTCTGGACAAAATGTTAACTTTTTACTGCTGAAAATGGCTCAATGAGTCAAGTACTGTATCCCTTTAAAATTTAAAATTTTAAAATAATTTTTGGCATATCCCTGCAATTTACGGTCTTCTTGAAATCATTGTTTTATATATATATATATATATATATATTAGTTTTGTGCGCAGTTCGTAGATT
Organism: Vanacampus margaritifer; assembly: GCF_051991255.1. Taxonomy (NCBI): domain Eukaryota; kingdom Metazoa; phylum Chordata; class Actinopteri; order Syngnathiformes; family Syngnathidae; genus Vanacampus; species Vanacampus margaritifer. The sequence continues at coordinate 10,476,253 of NC_135445.1, forward strand.
TTACATCAGGCATGTTGTTGGACAGCTGTTATAGCAAACTGAATGATAAACTGGACTTTAAAAATAAGCAAGACAGAGAAAACTTTGGCATCACATTTGCCGCAGTTACGACGGTTTGCTCCTCCTACACCGTGACATTAGTGAGGAAGGAAGAGAATAGTAATATAACAGACAATATCTGGTGGACTGTGTGACTTATTAGAGCTTGCAAATTGGAACAGAGTCACCATTAAAGCCACATTGTTTGCAATTCAATTATTATTACAATGATTTAGGACTAAAATAAAAATGTATTTTTACTATGGTGAATAAGAATTATTCAACTTTAGAAGCAAAAATAGTTTCTTCCACTTCATGCTTTGTGTCAAGGTTGGATTTATGAACATATTACATTATTGATCCACAATTGTTTTAAAAGTGATCATCTTATCACAGTTTTCTCTTGTTCATAAAATTAACTTGAAAATAAACAATATATTTGCTTGCATGATTTATTTGACAGTATTTAGTAGATTACATCTGAATCATTTTAAAGTGGCCCTTGCATACTTGCATTTTTCTGTATGTGGCCCTCAAATGAAAAAGTTTGGGCACCCTTTCCTGTGGGGTGCAACATGGCGGGAAAGTTTGATGGATTCACCATTTTGAGGATTGTGAGAAAAGATGCATTGCAGCTTCAGTATTTCTGCGCAACATTTCTAAGAAAAACATTTTGCTTGCCGACGTGTAAATCTTACCTTCCATGAGGCCGTGCCTCAGGTAACATTGATTCATTTTTCTCGCATCCTCGTAAAGGCGTCCATCCGTCAACTCATAGATAAAATGTTGCCAGATTTCCTCAGTCAGGCACACTGGAGAAAAATTCATCCCGGCTTGACCGAGCTGAGGGGGCTGTAACAACACTGACCTCAGATTTATTGTGGAATATTTTCAACTTGGCACACTCGACTCGGAAAGCAGCGCCAACATTTATTCGCGAGTTTCCATTGCTGGCGTGGAGCTCTGCAAGTCTTGTGCGGAAGTTAGCGTGCGTCAAGGGAGCCTTTGACTTTGACATTGCTCTGGGTCGCAAGAGCCGAGATAAAAACATGTTGCAATTTGACATTTAACCCAGAGACATGGAAATGGCCCACAAGAGGATTCGGGGCTGTTTTTACAATCATTCAGTCTATTTTTAGCACAGACCAAGAGAGGGGGAAGAGGCCAAACTCAGTTTTCTTTCCAACCAAACACTTTAAATGATGAATGCTGTAGTTGCTGAGCTTCAATAATGGACTCCCCTAATAGGATTGCAATCAACTGACTTAATCTGATTGTTTTGGTAGCCCCAAAAATCCTAAAGAAAATGGTTTGGTGATAAATCTTGTGGTTGAATTCAATAGAATTAACTGCTTTTATACCCTTGATGTGTGAATTGATATGTTTTGGGTATGACAGCAAAACCCCAAAGGAAGGATGCTGTTTTCCATCATTCCTAAAAATGTAAAATGAAAAGGCTGTTTCTCTTGATACTTAAGTAGCAATTAAAAAAAAAAATGCTGATTCTGCTACATGCAAAAAAAAAAAAGGCCTATCCCAGTGGTAAAGTTTCTACCCCGGTGCTGTAGGTGGCGATGATGCAAATTACTACTTACGACTGTGGTGGTCACCTAGCACTGAATAAATGAATGATCTGTGTATGCATTGTGACTTTTCTCAAACTATTTGTTTTATATTTGTAAAATTTAACCACATGAAAATCTGACACAGCTATTAAAAATATATTTTATGTGAATCATTTTATGCAAATTATTGGACATTTTGTACTCTAGTCAAGTGATATAAAACGCTCCTTCTCAAACTGCTGTCTCAGTACAAGTAAACTAGATATTCAGACTAGACATTTGCACATGACATCAAAAAAATTTGTACCCTTTCTTAATGGCACACAAGGTTTCTTCTTCACTGGCTAATTAGTTCTACGTCTCATTCTTGGAGTCCCACCAATGAGTCATCAGCAGACGCTTGAGCGATCAAACGACGTAATGTGTCATCTCAAGGGAGGAAGCACATCAACGGAAATGTATCAAGTGCCTACCATGTACATTACAGCAGTGTTTGACTCATAGGTTGCTTCATGGTGGATAATAGCCTTCTTTGCACCTTGTTCCCAGTGCAGAAGAATGCACAACTGTTTAACAAGAAAAGTTAGGCCAACTGGAAGAAACGTACGCACGATGCAAAAACCTTGTGTTTGGCTTCTGCGACAGTGCTATTCTTTGAATATTGATATCTTTCAGGAGAAATAAACTTTGGATCTTTTACAAGCCACAGTTTCCCTCCAACAAAAGTATTTTTGGAGGCTTACTGAAGGGATTGAAGGGAAAAAAATGTTACTCACAAGTCGTTCCATATGACTGGATGCTTGTTTCCAGCTGAATGGCCTCTTAGTCTCTAAGCAAAAAAACAACAAATGTGTCGCCTTCTAAGCAGTAGCATCAATGTGTGAAGCCAACAAGGTTAGCAGGAATAAAAGACTTTCCTCAGGCCGGTGCTAGGAAGCTAGGAAGGAGTTTGATTGGTAGACCTTGGTGGAGACCTGCATTCATTATTCCGGTTTAATTTATTGTCACGCAAACAGCTTCCCAAAATATTGAGAAGATCCAGATTTGTTTTCATGCCAGCTGTATTCCATTGTGTATTGACGCTAAAAGTGGACACCCTCCCTCATCTCCCCTGTGCTTCTATTGTCAAGTACATCTGGCCACAGTACACTTGGATTTCCTTCAGCTGTTGGTAAATGCTGATACCTCACTGTTGGATCAGCCCCAAACAAAACAGGTAAATTGGAACATCCCCTTTTCCTTTGATACAAGGGAATATCCGTTGTCACCTGACCAGCAGCAAACTGATAATAATAATAATAATGAAAACAGCATTACCTTCACCTCACCTTGATAAAGCCAAATTACTCATTCAGCATCTGCTTCCTCATGGCTCTGGATTATGTTAAGGCTGAGGCCTGGAACACAAACGAGAGGCTCAATCAAGGGAGACACTCTAACCAGAATTATTTTGGATGCATGTGAATGACAGGTTTAGGATTATTTTTGTCATTTTCTACCCTTTTGTATGTAGTAAATGGAAAAATAAAACATCCAACAAAGTTAATAAGAAATATGAGCAGCCCGATTAAACCCAAATAACTAGTTTACACACTTTAACTTATTTGATTGTATTACATTACGTATATGTGTGACGTGGCAGCATACATTCCATTCTAAATTCCACATTTAGCTATTGCTATTGACTTAGTCACAATATTACAATATTAGGTAGACATGCACACTTTTTTATGTTCATAGTTAAACAAACAAACAAACAAACAAATAAATAAATAAACCAGCTCATCAGATTTTAAAGGTGTTCCGAATAAAAAATGACTGGCGACTGCATGCCATGAAGTTTTGTCTAAATCTCAAAGAAATTGCAACACACTGAGGATTTTTGGGTAAAGACAAAGAAATTAAAAAGGGAGACATGCATGCCTTTCATTGGACGAAGACTGGCCTTTTAGGCTCTGAACAAATCTGACCATTTATTTGGTGGATAATGGTTATCACTTAACTTAAACTACCCACTTGACCAATCGGTAGAGCACATTAACAATCTATGTCTTTGTGAAAGATGCCAGCTCAACTGTTTAGTTGACTTTCTTTTTAAACAAATGTGATTAAAAATTTTGAAAACATTTTATTTTTGTAGAACTCAAATAAAGGTCTTTGTATTATGTTATTTCCCAAAATTTAAAAAATCTTGCCCAATATCAACTGGGATAGACTCTAGTTCACTAATGACCCAACAAGTGTTATGAAAATATATTTTCATGAAACACAGTTCTAAAATGACATTAAAGCTGCAATTAGCAATGAAGTGGCCCTTGAAATACAATTCAATGGCGAATTCTCAAGGTAACCATCATTTTGCCTTTATTTGGGGCTCATTTGGATGAATTCCCTGATAGGCGCTCATAAATGTGTGGGCCCTTTAATTTGCCTGGAATCTAACCAAATTGTTAGAAAAACTTCCTGTTCAAAAATTTTTTATGTGTCTTTTTTCAAGCATTCTGTGCTGATCTGTGAAACTTTTTTTTTTTTTTTTTTTTTTTACTTCAGGCCGAGTTTTTTTAATTATTTTTTTTATACTTCCCAGGGAAAGTTTAGTTTTGGGGTAACTTGAGGCTTTCAGAAGACCATTCATTCATTTGAAGAATAAGCACAGCAATAAAACCTCAGAGGATCTGTATAAAAAGCCCCAAAACATTTAAACAACTACTGCTAGAATATATAATAATAATGTACACATTTGTATGCTTGTCACATCATATTTTCTCATAAATTTAATATAGCCCTCGAAGGACTGACTAAAAACTGAAACAGCCCCGACAGGAAAAGGGCTGCCCACCTCAGTGTTGCAGCAAATGATTTTTCCACCTCAGCTATACATGTTTGAACAATACATTTATTTAAAGGCAGAACACATGAGCCTTTCTTTCGCATTGGCCGTATATAAAGCGTGCAAACTGCAAAGTCACGGCATGGCCCAAAATCGATGTAGACAGATTAGGTGTACCGATCTTCATCTGCAGGTGTTCGCCACAACGCTTTGATGGATCCTCTCTTTCCGTTTCCCCGTCACAGTTTCACCGTTACGCAACCGCTTTAACTCTAACCAGACAATCTTGGCCTTTCTCTTGTTTTCCATTCAGTCACAAATCATTCCACTACTCAGTATAACATATCTTTCTGTTTCGTGTTTGAAGTTCAGGGCCATATGTTTTAACAAAAGAGGTGCAGAAAAATTGACAGTAGGAGAGCTGCAATAAAAAAATAAAAAAGCCACTCGAGGTCAGGGGTATTTTTGTACCTCATTCAACCAGTGAGTAAAAATAAAAACTTCATTATTTTGAATAAACAAAAGTTTGTGAAACGATGCGTATAAGATAAAGCTGGCACAAGTCTCACCCCCTACTATGAACAAAAGGGAGAGAAATATTGGCCTGCGAGCTCTTCAGTGTTAAGTTTCCGTAACTAAGTTGGTGCTGAATGGCGGTAAGTAATGCATCTGACAGCAAGGGCTTCCTTCAGGATTTGTGAATCATTTAAGCCTGTGCAAGTTAACATGAAGCAGAACAGATGGAGTGATTTACACGTCCATGGCTTCTTGTAAGTAACTAATTGGACAGGCTTTACATACAGTACTGTGGACTGTAGAAGAAGGAAAAAAAAAGGTGTGTGGGGTGTGTGGGGGGGGGGTCAGAAAAGCGCTAGGCCTTAGAAGTTGCGCAAAAACTAGGATCTGTGTCAGCAAATCTTTGCGAGATGCCTGCAAATCTCACAAGACCTCAGCATATCATGTTAACCTTCGGATCAGGGATGAACCTGACTTTTGGATTCAAGTTTGTGAAAACGCATTTAAAATGACAAAACACACAAATTTACAACTTATCCAATATAAAATTATTCACAGAACATACATTACTCAATATATGATGAAGAAAATGGGACTCTCAGACTCCGACATTTGTCTCCAATGCTTACAAAACACTACAGACACTTATGTTCATGCTTTATGGTTATGTACTCCGGTTATGTATTTCTGGACTAAAGTCTTAGAAAAACTTTCCGCTATTTTGGACTGTAGGATACCTTTATCTCCAAACTTGTGTTTGCTAGGTGACCTAACAACAACTGACTTACCACATAAACAATTTCAATCTACACTTGTAGCCCTTACTATCGCTAAAAAAACAATTCTTGTTAACTGGAAAAATAAACAAACTCTGAATATCGACCAATGGTCTAACCTCCTCATAAATCACATTTTAATGGAAAAAGTATCTGCCTCAAATAAAAACCAAATATCAAAATTTATAGAAACATGGTCTACGTATATAGAATTTTTTAACCTAATTCCGGTTACTTAATTCTGTCTGTTAGCGAGAGCCACTACATCGTGATAACTTACATTGATGTTTCTGCATCTGGCAATTTATTATTATATTATATTATTAGTATGGGATTTTTTTTTAATGGGCTTTAGGTGAACTGATGAATACACACACGCTCGCACGCACGCACACACACACACACACACACACACACACACGCACATACACATACTCACCCACATACAAAAAAAAGGGTATATATATATATATATATATATATATGTGTGTGTATATGTGTATATATATATGTATATGTATTTAAAAAAAATATATATTAAATTTTTTTAATTGATTTGTTGGATTTTTTTTTTTTAAAAAAAGGAGAGCAATGATGATGTCAAATCGAATGAACAATACTGAGCCCTCCTGTAAAAAAAAAAAAAAAAGGGATGAACTAAGTGCTCATTATTCAAATTTTACTACATTCATATAATAATATATCCCCCTTCCCCCCATCAACTCTCCATGGTAACTTTAAATAGTCTCATTTGTCTAGGAAATTATTGTAAGTCGGGTGAGAATCTAATACACCTTGTACACTGTTTGACAAGGAGAGCGCTACTGCCACCTACTGTAGTGGATGTGTAATTAGCTGAAGTTCAAGGATGAATCTAAGATGGACTTCATCTTTATTTGATTTTCTCTCAACTTTTGAATGCACAGTTGTTCTCTAACAAGGAGCTCGATGCAAAATTCACAACAAATGCTGTAATAAGGAGGACTGTTTAATTGCCAATTTTTAATAAACCATGAAATGCATTGGCCGTGTCATCGTGGATAATACTGAAACATTAACAGGTTGGACAGCTGCATTCAAAAGTTAGTAGTGCATTTTAAGTTCAGTTTCACCTAAAAAGTAAATCACTAACTGTATAAAAGAAGAAGACAGTAGCTCAGTGAAGAGACTTGCCTCCTGGGCACACACTGCTCCCTCTCCATGTTTGTCACAATTACAAAATTGCTTTTGCTTTAATACCCAGTGGCTAAGTGTAAGGAAGAATTTTATAAATTGTGATGTTTAAAGTCACCTCAACAAAAAAAAACTCGGAATCTTACCAGAAATAAATGTAGCGTAGCTCTAGTCTATAATGTGAGGATTCGCTGGTGGTTAATGGGACACTGTTTATAAAATGAAAAGGCAGGATGGAGACGGAATTATTATTAATTTAAACTTTACTCGTCATACACGGCAGCTAGAGCGACAGCACTTCCTGATCCCCTATCAGCTGGCTAACGCTAACCAATCAGAAGCTAGCATACTTTAGGTAAATGCAAGGGAATGACGGAGAGCAGCAGATTGGACACATCAACTTACAGCTACTTACCAAAAAAATCCCAAAATGTATGAATGCGTAAATAATAATTCTGGAAACATAAATGTACAAGTACATATAGATTTTAACAAAGTAACTAAAATGCTTGATCCTCAGGGTGTGGACCTTTGCAAAGCGAGGCGTCTACATCACTGTCAGAACCCAATGCTTTAAAGTGTGAAAGCTTAACATCATATGGTTAAATTCTGCTAAAGCAATTACTATCTCCTTATTTGAATACCCGACCGAAAAGTATTGGCACATACATCAGAGTAGTACGCTACGTGTATTTCCCATAAATTTCAGTTGTTGTTTTTTTTCTGAATATTGCCCCCACCCTCTAAAAAATTAGATATTTATACATGGCCCTAATACGCCGTCGTAGACTGGCAATATTAAAAGGTTTCTTTAACAGTTCATACCTTGACTCACAAAACAGGTCTAAATTTTGCTACTGATAATGACCTTGCCTGTTAAATTCAAGACCTCCTACGCTTCTTAGAAAACTATTTCCTTGAAGGATTTGTTGAAAAGCCATTACTGACCAACGCCAGGAGTGAATATGCACATATCAGACAGCCAGTACTGTAGAACGGAAAGATACACTCTTGGTACTTAGCCCTAGTTATATAATTTGAGAAGGAAATTCCAGAATAAAGAAGTAAAACGACATAAATATATCTTTAACCATAATGATAGATTCAGTATAAAATCCTTATTTTATCGTTAAGCGAGAATCACATCACAAGTATTCCTAAAACAGCCTCAGTAAAATTGTTGTGTTTGCATAGTGTCTGACATATGAATGACTCGTTTCCTGTCTATTTGTCATACCATTCTGAATGGGTGGGTGGATGCTGGTCGTAGAGGATCAGAAGCTGACACACCAACAGCTGCTCACCAATGGTGTCTGGCCATGAGCGGTGATTGCAGCTGCACTGCTAATTTCTGGTGCATTTATATGCTGCCGGGCAGAAATGTATTTTAAACTTCATGCAAAAATAGACCAAGAAATTAAGGGGCTTGAGTGAGAGGAAAGAGGGAGTGAATTATGAAGCAGAACATTTGAATGAAAGGGCCACACGTGCAGATTAGCACCAACTAAGGGAATCATATATTGTTGGGCGCCAATTATGTTGTATTATTAGTAAAGACAAATCGTATTTAATTCATTAGAAAACATCAAAGACACTAATCCTTATGCTACCCTTACTGACAATTTCAGTCCACGTAGAAATTTACCAGGTCCTCTTCTGGAACTTCATTCCTAAATTTTACCCGGCAGCACTTGGACGAAATTCCTGGATTGGAAGACATTGAACCGACTTTGGATCTCTGGGTCCCCTGTGAGGTTTGGGATTTCATAACTGAAGATGAGGCCTCAAAATTGGACACAAGAGGGGGCCAACAGAAACTAAACCCTCTAGCCCACCCGCCGGAGCACCATAAATAGGATTTAGGAATCATGGAACCTTGATTCCACTCCTCTGTGTCACATAAGAGGGAGTGGAATTCCGAAATGTGGAATCTTGGAACTGGCAGGTTTCAAACATGGGGTGAGTGTAATCGCCATTGATCACCAACCCTACCTCCCTAATCCAACTTTTTTTTTTCTTCTTCTTTTTTCTCTTTTTAAAAAAAATCCAACCTAACCCCTAATCAAACTCCTAACCCCAAATCCTAACCAGGTTAGGAGACCTTGTATTGACCTTCCATCTTCTCAGCCAATCAGTTCCCTGCATTTCCTTGTGTTTTACCCACCTGTGTTCCATTGTTTCATTAGTTCTGGTTTGTTGGCTGTCTCCCAACCCACGTTCTAGTTCTCGTTTTGTCCTACTTGGAAAATTTCAGATTATTTTCCATTTCATTTATTTTCTACCAGCTGTGTTGTGTTTTTAAGTTATTTTGAGAACCGCTCTCCGCGTTTCTTTCTGCATTTTGAGTTCACCTGGAGGTCAGGTACCAAACAAATGGCAGGATTCCCTTTTAACAAAGATCTTAAACAGTTTCCATGTACCTAACTGAAGATGGGCTGTATGTTAACATTGGTAGGTGTAGGAAATGCTCAGTTGCGGAGCTCAGCCCTCTAAGACCTAAATTTTCTTCTGTTATTAAAAGCACTTGTTTGACAACGGGAGGAACAGAAAGGGTGAATATGTCGTAGTTATAAAAACAGCAGGAAGGACTTTTAAAAATATATTTAGATGACTGAATAGACAAGGCTTAGTGTTTAGGTAGACTGCAGCTTCTCGTAATGTTGTTTCCGATAATGGAATTTTCCCAAGAGCACAGTCACGCAAAGGTATTGTTTCATTATTGATGAGTGGAAAGATTTCTCAACCGGCAACTTCCAATGATTATTTCTTTTCCGACATCAGACATCATGTAGGCGTATCATTCAGTGGGTAAAAAGACACAAATCAAGGTGTACTTGATTCGAACAGACACAGGGTGTACTGGGCCTATGCTCCATTGATTGGTTCGATCAAAAATAAATTAGAAACACATATTTTGGAAGTAGGAATTTGATATAGAACCCAAGCTTACACATGAGCAACTGCTAGCCAAATTTAATTAATCAAATTGGATAACTTGGATTGTACATATTCAAACTCTATTTTTAAAACTAATGTGGAAAAATCCTGTTAATCCAGAACAAGAGTGCTGTGGTTCCTCCGCCAACTCCCAATAACAAGGGGGCAGGCATGTGATACATCTGTGGTCCATCTTTACTTTAGCATATTTATCATACTTTTGTTTTCAATTCGGTTCCGTCCTGGAATTCATTCACAAAAAACATCCCAGAAAGTCTCGAGAATTATTGCTGTACAACACTTCACAGTTGTTTATGTTACTTTCCCATTGTGTGGCCTTGGTTGATTGCGGGTCCTTTTTCCCTGAAATTTATAGTTTGTACTCTCTCTGGTTACATCATCTAGATCTAAATACTTGTAGATTGATGCAAGCACTACTTTGATTATTTTGTATTTTCTCTCCATGTCTTTACAGCAGCTGCTTTTTCCCTCAACTTTGGATTCATACTATTAAAAACGGAGTGTTTGTGTGGGCCCACTTCTAGACCAACATAATATGTGTTTTTTTTTTTTTAATGTGTAAGTGATTATGGAAAAAAAATAGAACTGTATGAAAGTAGATGCATAAATTCCATCCTTATTATTGTCAACTAAGGCGTTGTTTGAGTTTTTCCCTGTTTCCAATGAAAGACGGCAAATTGGATGACTGGTTGTATTGAGTGTTTGTCTGGAAAAGTAATCCAGTCATAATTTTCTGACTCGGATCAGAATGAATGAATTTACTTTATTGGGACATTCTCATGAGAAGTGCAACAGCTACCACCAAATTTATACTTATATAAAACATATTTCATGATTTTTTTATGAGTGTTTTCAGCCATAATACTGCACATGCATGCAGTTTAGTTCCGTGCATGACAATAGCTGACTAATAGCTATAAAAGAGGCAGATTGTATTTATGGCACCAAAAAAACACCACCTTTGGCCACAGAATGGCGAGGTATCTTGGTCAAAGAAGGCCATTTAAAACAAAACTTTTACTGAGATAAAAGATCAATTTATTTTCAATTTAGGGATTGTTCTGCTTTGGGAAGTGTACTGTATGGTAAGGCACTATGTGCCCATCAGTGGTCTCCATAGTAGTCCCTTTTCCAGTTCTGTGGTCTTCATCAAATTTTGTCTTTTTGATAATCCAAGGTCTTTTTGAGTCTGTTTGAACTCAAAGGCCCAAAATGTGTCCAATTGTGTCAAGATGAACAAACTTGTGTGAAATCCTGCTAAAGTCTCACAAGAACAGTGTACAGGACAGTGACATCTCTGCCATTTCCAATATGTGTGCCCTGTAATTATATTCCATAATTACCCTTTCATTGCGGGGTTGGAAAAAATGATTGACGGCTAATTGGACGTGCTGGTAAGTGTGATTCTGATGTTTTGAGAGTAGGACACTAAGGGCACAAACAGCCTCTCCCTTTCAGTGCAAATGTCAAGAGCAGAGCGCAGAATCACCTGATGGTGCTAAAGGGGCAAACATCCGGCCCTCGCCCACAATTGTGTTACCTAATACTACGCCGGTTAATGCCAGCGTGTATCTGTAGGAAAATAGAAGCACTTTAGTCAAGCCAGAGAAGTACGATGGACAAGCTGACCAAACTGTATTACTTTCAAAGTCATTTATCTGAACTAGTGATGACAAGGAGAAATGTGTCATTCTTTCTAATAGGACCATTCTTTATACTCCATCTTGATTTTTTTCTGTTCAAGCATTTTTTTTCTTCTTTTCATTGTGCAGCACCCATCAAAATCATCAGAGACAGAGAGTGTACAAAACGAGAAACTATTTTCCACCATCTCATTTGAGATTTGGTTTCATTTCCCCTTTCTAATTTTGGTCTTTCTTGACTTCACGCAGTTTCCCTCATGGTCAGTGACTCACTCCTGCCATTCCTCTCGGCCTATGACTTTCCATTAGTCGCCTAGCAACCAGGTTTCGATCCCTTTGGACAAGGTTGGGGAAACTCCCCCGTTACCTTTTTTTTTCCTCATTAGAAAACAGGAACCATACGGTCTACGTCACTGTCTTGACAGCGAGTGAATTAACTAAAGGTAGCAGAAAGGAAAATATTAAGAGACAACTGCACCTAATTGTAATTCACACATGGAAAAGGTGTTTCAATCAGAGGGGGGTCTTAGAATGGAGTTTTGTTCGCAAGGTGGCAGCATAACCGGAATTTGTGCATAGGGGAGTCAGAATGCACCTAACGATTTATATGAAAAACACTTCTAGTCTATATGCATAGAACAATCAAATTAAAATATGTTGATAATTGAGAGTGTCAACTTGTCGATATATTCTTGCGCCACTGTGAAAATCAGGCATTGTCTTTTTTTAGGGACAGACCTCGTGTGTATATGATATGTAGTAGAAGAACCACTACTGGCCTGTTGCCCTCATATCCATCATTAATTAAGTACCTGGAGAAGCAAGAGCTCGTTGACCTGCCGGTCCAAACTGTGGCAGGGTTTTTACTTTCTGGACCGAGAGTTGACACCACTGATTGGAAACACATACTCCATGTTCATGGGTGAGGGGATTAACTACTGGATTCAACTCATTCACTGGCAGAGCTGCCCAGCTTCCTGGTTTTCCGCAGTGCCAAGAAGGCAGAAATCAGTACCGTTCCTGACATTACGGGTGTTTAATAGATAATTTGGCTGGAATAGTTCTGATTTCCACCTCCTAGGCCTTCCGGGAAATCAAGAGTATTTGTGTAATTTTTGTATGCCACCTGACACGAGGGGCGGGAGTCACAAGAATCTGCCTTTGGCATCATCGGGAAGTGGCTAATCTTTCGGTCGCTTATTGCATCATCACGCTTGTGATGTATTATGAAATAAAAATGGCTTTTTCCCTCTTTCCTCACGACTCTAAATCACTCCCACTTGCAAATACTGAATGGGTGGTATAAACGATGTGTAACACATCACTCATATATGTGTAACTGTAAACGTGTCAGAGCTTGAAAACTCAACAATTTTTGCACTTCAGTCATTTCGATAATCTGTTCTCACTCTCATTGCCTCTCTGACAACGGGGATGACCTCAGACTGAATATTACAAGGAGTGTTGAAATAGATGCTGAAACAAATTAAGCACATCTAATCCTGACGCCAAAACTAAAAAGCTACGCTTTGTCATACAGCAATTTCAAGGGTGAATAATAAACCTCCTCCTAAAGAGGAGAGTTCCTTGGGGAGAACAGATCACATTCCCCTCTTGCTAATCCTGGATGCCTAGGATGGAAGATGCCATGAGGCCCATTATGCATTTTCTTCATCACTATGTTTTGTACAAACTTGATTAGTTTTTATAAGCATACACTATAAACGTTGTAACTGTAAAAACGAGTATTTTACAGGCAGCAGTTATCTTGTAAAATACTGTATGTTTCCTATAGTATTGTACTGAATTTATAACATACAATTTAAGTGATTTCAAGTATTTATTTGTTTATCTTTACATTATTTGGGCTTCCAGCTCATAAAACCCACGGAAACAGGATGTCAAAAACTAGAATACTCTGAAGAAATCACCATGCATACTTCCCAGTGTTTTGCATGGAAAAAAGGCTGGATGGATGATTAAGATATCCCAAAAAATGCTATGTCTTCACCCAGATTTAGGTATTCAGGATTTTCGAAAACTGCAACATTTACAAAGACGTAAGAGCCTTCAAACTGTGTCCGTGTGAAGTCTAGTGATCAGCCCCGACAAAAGTATCTCCCTAAAAAGAATCAATCCAAATCTTTCAGGAAATCTGCATGTTATATAACCTCCTGACTGAGTGGCTCATGTCAAGACCTCGTGCCCGTGAGAACCCACAATGGAAAAAGATGCTTGAATTATTAGATCATTTGATCAGATACCAGAACAAGAGTATTTAGTCAAGTGAAGATAACACTTTAAACTGATCTTCTTACTTGTTCAGTCACCTATTTAAAACCTTACCGGAAGCCTGTGGACATATTTAGGTCACCGATCAATCACATTGTTACTAATAAATTAGACAAAAAGGTGCCCGATCCCGGATTAGCGCTCACGTTTGATTTAGCGTAATCCTCAACAGGCAATGTCAGCAATGAATTATGTTTGCAGATGATGCACATACACATGCGCGTTACACTGCATTCATAACCTGCCTGCGTCACAGGGTGTGGGAGGTGGGGGGAGGAATCCATTAAGGTTATTTGATGGATATTTTTAGCTGAATGGATCAAAACAAAGGGATGAATTATGTCACGATACAGAGAAATATTTTGCATTTTTGGTCTGTAGTTTTATTTATACATGGACAAGAGAGTCTTGATGAAAGAGGAAAAAACAGTACAAAAGCTAGGGATGTTCGATACCACTTTTTTTCAGCCTGACAACAGTAGAAGTACTCTCCTCATGAGTAGTCACAAATACCCATACCAAGTACCCCAGTACTTTTGATACATAAAATTTCCCCCACAAAAAAACAATGACAGATAATAAAAAAAAATATTTAAAAAACTAGACCATTTTCCTTAAAATTGCATGAAAATAATGGCAATTTTCTATTCTTCTAATTTATAGGTCCTTGTCGTAAAACAAAACAAGCCACAAAAGACCAGCCGATACTGGTATCAGCCGCCAATGCGAGTACTGATGCCTTGAAAAAAGACCAGGTATCAGCCTGACACCAATACATGGTCTCGGTACTCACCCATCCCTAATAAAAATTATACTACATTAGATAAAGTCACGGAATTGCTGTATAAGAATAATGATGATTACCCCACCCCCCCAAAAAAACTATTTTATTCTGTAATATCAAAATTGGTTTTAAAATATCTCATGTTATGACTCATGTAGATTCCAACTTTTTATCTAGCAATATGAGCCCCCCCCCCCCCCCCCAACACACACACACTCACACACACATTATTACAAATGTATTCTTGTAAAATAACAATGTAATATTCTGTCATTTTCTTATCTATGACTTTTTTCTTGCAATATTTCTTGCAACAATATAACTTTCTTGTAATGTTATGACGTACTGTTATACTGTATTGGTATTTTTCATTAATATTCTTTTCAGTGAGGCCCTGATATTCCTTTGTATCTACATGATAGCAATGGCAATGACAAGTCATTCATTGCTCCTTTCATGGATGTAAAAAAAAAATAAAAATAACTCCTGTCCTGTAATGAGCAGCCTATCCCCCCCTTCCCACCAAGCCCGTTATACCTGTAGGTCAGTTGCATAATTTGCTGACAATTAGAGCATATGCATGAGTAGCTCTTTTCTGTTCCATGCAGTGACGTTAACGGAGCTGACCCGTTGAAAAAGGAAGCATGGACACAATCGCAAAGCAGCGGGCTGATCGTGTCAGTCGCGGCGTCACAAGGTTTGCACACGCAAGTTTTCGCATTCGCTTGAATTTCTCAAGTAATGTGTGGCCTTTGCAGTGTTTTTCACACACATTTAGAGCAAATGTTTGTGTCAGTCTGTCTTCAGTTTTAGACGGAGCTAATGGAAATGGGACATTGCAGTGTTCGAAGTGTTTGATCAGACAGCCGCTACATTTCACATTCAGATAAATTGATGATTGCTGCCATCAGGGGTTAAACTTCACACTCTGCAGTGCTTACACAATGGTGATGTTCCACTTTTGCTACTACCTCCTGAAGTACCAAATTTGTGAGTTGGGTTCAAGCCTCCAATACAGCATTGGCACCTTCCACAGCAAGCCTGGGAGGGGGGGAAATGGGAAAATTATGGTTTAGATCAGTTGTTCGAGTACCCCTATCCAGCCTGTTTTCCATGTTTCCCACAAGCAACACAGGTGTTTCAAATGATCAGCTAATCAGCAAGCTCTGCATGAAGCCTGGTAACGACCCACAGCTGTGTTGGCTGGGGAGACATGGAAAACGGGCTGAATAGGGGTACTCGAGGACCGTCGCTGAGAACCAGTGGTTTAGATGGCCAGTACGAAATTGGATATATACTCTTGTTGTTAGAGATGGTTTTTTTCACCCTTATTTTCCTGGATTCTGATTGGCTATAATGGCAAATTTTGGTCAAAGTGTTATTAAATTCAAGGGAGTAAATTCAATTCAATATCATTTGACTCATATGATTAAATTTTTCCTCATTTGACCATGGTGATTTTTGTCTTCAGATTATTATATTTTTAGCCAATCCGATCCTCCAGATAGGCTGAGATAGCTGACGCCAGAATGCTATGAATATATATCTTTTGGTATTTTGTCCAAACAAGCTAAGATTTAATTTGACTTCAACCACGTTTTCATATAGTAGATGTGGAAAACTGGCATTTACTTGTAGCCGTCATAAAAGCTCTTATGACTTATTCTTGTTATGCAAGTACAAAACAAAGTTAACTACTGTGCTCTAAAATTTAAAAAAAACAACAACAACAAAACTGTAAAACTATTTACTTCTGGTGCTGTCATCCAGTAACGTTATGCTGCTGGTTCTGGAATTAGTTAGCACTTATGTTAGCCTCTGCATGCTAAATTCAATATTTACTTGTCGCCACTACCTAGCATGCCTTTTGATGTGGATTGAATTGTATTTCTATGCAATGTTGTGAACAGACCAGAAATTAGATGGAAAAAATGAACACAACCGTTTTTTAGATACTAAAAAATTTAGTTACAATGTCGGCTTGAGCATCTCAGCCAGAATAGCCATCATCACAATCTCCTTGTGTAACGTCAGGGCTCACAATCAGTGGACAGCTTCAAGGAAGGAAAAAAAAAAAGCTCTAGTCAATAGAGACACTTTTATTTGCAAGCCTGCCTGTGTTGCAAGCATTTTGTGGAATTAGAATGTAGTAATCCGGCCAGTGTAGGTATGATAGGCACACGTATAATGTCGGTGCTGATAAAGTAGGACATTGCTTCAGTGTTGGGTAACGTCAGCGGCGTGAAGCTTCAGAGTTCACAGCCTGGGCCAATTTCATTCACAAGTGAGGCGGGAGGAGGCGGGAGGAAGAACAAAGACTGCAAAAGAATGTCATACGCAAACAGGGAGGAAAGGCTGAAAATAGAAAGTCAGATGATGAGACAATCATGCAAAAGTCATAAGACGATTTTAAAGATGAGCGACGCTAAAGGCCAGCATGGAAAGACTTTGGTCCAAGTTTCACTACTTTTTTTTTTCCATTTTACATAATGCAAACTAAACAGCATCTGTCAGGCGACTGCTCCCAAACAGTGGAAAACAGGGATAAAAATACAAGTTGATGACATCAGCTGGGGATAAAAATAAAAGTTTGGCATCAACTGTTTTTTCCCCCAAACTTTGGAAAAGGTCCAGAATTTTTATGCTTTACAAAAATTCAAGGTATTCTGAGTGGATAAATATGCAATGCTATATGATTGTGGATGCTAAATTGATGCTAAAATATTGATACTGATGAATCTTAGGTTAGTACTTCCAAGCAATTTACAAATTAAACAAAATGCTCAAAACGACAAACTTTGTAGACTATGTTTTTCAAACAAATGACTAGTTTATTGTGCAATGTGGTGGATGATTACTGGGGTACATTCAGAGTTTTAATCCCCAATGATGTCATTAATTATTCGGACTTCATATGACTGTGTAAGTGTTTCTAATGAAATGGCCTGTGAATGTTTTAACAGTAAAGCACTTTATTACCAAAACGATGAAAAACTCCCTCACTCAATTTTTTTTTATTTTTTAGCTGAGCCAGATGTCAGGTATGTTTAGATGAACATGTAATAAGTACAACATTTTAAAGGTTTATAAAACAAAAATTATACCATGAAGACTTCAGAAGACGATTGAAAAGATGTCACCGAGAATTACGTCACTCACAATTTGTCCTTGAGATGCCCTCACCTCTTTTATAATATAACCACCGGCCTAATGAGCTGCCTATTATAGACTGTTCATTTATACGAGGCCAAAGTATAGGTCGAGCAAATACACGTGTATCTACGTAAGAGCCTTTTATTCATTAAGAGCTGTCTCAAAGGAGTGCGTTCCTAATGGGTAAATGAAAGTTACAAACACCTTGAGAAGCCTCTTTTCTTATTCATTAGTCCGATAATTGATGTCAGGGATTCCTCTCGTCCCAGATTACTATCATAACATAACTGCCTTTATTTTTTTTCAGTTTCAAGATGCCGGCCGACCCATCGCCATGAATTACATTTATTTCGGATGAAGCCCAGAAGTAGGTTTTAATGTCAAAGGGTGAAGACTTACTGCTTTGAGGTTAACCCTAGAGTAATTCTAACCCTGGCACATGGCCTAACTCTAAACCTAACACTTAATAGTAGCAAATGAAGTGGCACTGAACATCATCTGATTTCCACATACGATTTCTCGAAATACTATACTTAACATTACATTTCCTCTGAGTATCTTTCACAGATGTGGCCAGATATGTGTTGAAGGAATGAGGAACATGAATCATTCACTAGGGCAGATTATCGGCGCCGATATTGGGCATTTTGACAAATATCGGTATCGGCCTTTTTTCAAACTCTGACAGCTGATAAAAGGTCAAGCTAAAACCCTTTTAAATCTCAGGGAACTATTTATTTAAATTTTCAGGTAAATTTATAAAAGATGCTACTGACACTGGGAACCTTCTGAACCTTTTGTTTTTGTTCAACATTAAAACAAAGAAATGTGAAAGGTTCTTTTTATTTTGGGAAAAAAACAGCTATGGTATTTACTTCTTTAAAGGATATTTGTGCAGTTTGTTTGTTGCATTTTTTTTTTTTTTTTACTCGTGACTGCCACTTCTGGCCCAAAGCATAACTGCAGCATCTGTGCTCGTTCATGGTGCGTGTTAGAGCTGTGCGATACTTGAGAATTTGGTATCGATCAATACCAAGTGAATACTGGTGCCAATATCGCCGATACCAAGTACTTTTAGGTTCATAAAATATTATGCTATTTTAAATCATTTGTCCGATTAAAAAACGTTTCTTTTTTTTTTTTTTTGCTAATTAAGCTTTCTTGTTAGATTCTTAAACATGCTATAATATAATATCCTCAAAAGAAACATACCTGGGCTATTATTTAAATTTGCAATGTAGTAATAATCTTCATATTCTTAGCCCCTGTCACTCTTCTGCGTTCAAAGAAACATCAGCCACCGAAGTTCCTCTAGTCTCGTCACATTACGTAAACGATACTTACATGTTGTGCTACAACACTAATACCTAGCTCAACTAGTAGTTGAAGCACAATATGACTCATTGTCATATTATTTACTGTAAAAATAATTATTTGTTACTGTCAGTGTGCTACAAAGGGATTGCGCGAGGGACCCATGAGAAAGCAAAATAAATAAATAAATAAATGTAAAATATCGATACTAGCGCTCTGGTATCGATCCAATACCGATACTCATGTTAGTATCCATCCTATCGATACTTGGATCGATCTGCACAGTCCCAGACCCATGATTCTTAAAGCGACAGCCACAGTTGACAAACGAAGACATGACTTCAAATGAGGTAAGAAAAACTCCGCCCCTCCCCAAAGAAACTGTGGAGTGTGCAGGGTCCGCACTCTCTACTATAAAGGGAAGATCAAAGCTAATAGATGCAGTTAGAGTAAAACAGTCAGGGCTTTTCATACTCATCTGGGCACTGGTGGAGCATGCATAATATAGAAAACGCTTTAATATTACATTTTTAAACAGCACATTGCACCTTTAAGTTTCCATTTAACTCTTTAAGACTTACTGAACATTTTTTTATTTTATTTCAAATGAAGTATATTGCCTAAGATGACAAAAACATACATTTTGAAAAGTCTGAAATATTGTTCAGTAAGCATTAATGCCTGAAGACATTACAACAAAGTCAAGGCATTGGCATTTGTATTTTTTTTTTTTTTAAATTGACGCCAACATTTTCTCCCCCCTTTTACTGGAAATGAAAATCGGCTTCAAATATTGGTTATCGGCCTCCTTGACTACTAATAATCGGCATTGTTTATTCAATTTGAATTTTTTCTGTTATACAGCTGCCAATACAACAGTAACTGGAGAACTGGTCCAAGCACTCAATATATAATTTCCTATCTGAGTGAAATGACATAGCTACTTGCATGAAAGGTTGTTTTAATTCCAAATTCTAAATTAAATTCACTCTGTGTGAAGGGGACTTTTGTTTTCAAGCGCTCATGTATCTTTACAGAGACTTAAATTGGGAATTTTGACTACTATTATGCTATTACAATTAATACATTTTCAAGGAAACATTTGCAACAATTTAATTTTATTATTAGATCTCCTAGCTAGTGAGTGGAATCCAATATAGAAAGAATTGTTATTTGTAGGATAGGGGTTGCAGGATATCATGGAGCCATGTGAGCTCAAATTTCAGCCTCACTTGACCATCTGCAGATTCTGGTAAAGATCTTTTTTGTTTTCCCCCTCATAGTTGGGATGCTTTGTGATCAGACTTGAATTTCCTGGCTTTGTTGTCACAGATGACGGTAAAGTCATCGGTGGCCAAACTAAATCTAACTGAACGGATTCATAAACACTCCAAATTTTACTACAAAGTAGACTCAACCGTTGGTCATATAGCAAGGCCTATGCCTGTTTTAATAACATGATCACATCTGCACAAACTGAGCTTTCACGTGTCTTTCTCTAGAAAGGTTACTCTATTTATAGCCTTTAGTGAGGTGAGAAAAAGGTAGGTTGCTGTAGAGATGAGTCACCTCTAGCCCGAATGACCGAAGAATGACTCTGACAGCAGGGGGTGTATAGACAGTGAGATACATGAGAGAACTGAACATGTCGGTTACAAATTTGTAACTTGCTGATACTAAGCACCACACTTTGATAAGAAACTGTCCCGAATGTGCCCTGCTTGTTCAGAACAGAACAACATGCTGTATTTATTTGCTCAGGCCCTGACATTGCACAATTTGGAATTCAGACAAAAAATTTAGGCATGGTGGCCCTCTGAACTCACACAATAATAATAATGTCTTTGAAACGTTGTCACGTATGATGTCATAATGTGAAGCAAGACCATAGCATACGTTGCAAGAACCTAGCCTAACCCTAGATTTGGAGGTGCTGATTTTCATCCCAACCACTTCACACGTCGCTACAAACCACTCAAGTGAGAATTGGAGGTCACGCCTTGAAGAAACCAACAGTAACTCATCATCTAATACTGAGGACACCAAACCAGATCCCCTCAATGCTTCGGCAGCGCCTAGAAATTCTGTCCATACAAATAATTAACAGAAACAATCACAAAGTGCTGCCTATTGGCGAATCCAACCTTTGCTGCAAACAAATCCCTTATTGCCATCATGACGTGTGCATCTGTGCATCTATTTTATCATTATAAAATCCTCCCATACATATTCAGACGATGCATTTACTGCCATTTGGTCAGTTATATCGACAATGTCAACTGAGCTGAGTATACATAGGAATTAGGAATCGTAGTCAACCATAACTTTTTGGTTGGCCAACACTTTTATTTTAAAAAACAATTGGACATTTTTTCCCTTTTTTTTAACTTTCACGAATGCCGCGTTTACCAATGCAAAAACCATTACGTTGGAATAAAAATGCGTTTTAATGTACAAGGATATGATTTATAAGTCCAATATGAATTGGAAAAGAAAAAAATTGGGTGGGGAAAAAATGGTGCAAAAATAATAATGACTGCACTAAAAAAATGTCCATGACATTAAAAAAAAAAAGGATATACGCGCACTGTCCGTTTGTTTTTGTTTTTTTCTCATCTTTTTTTTTAAAATGTAGACTAAATTCTAAAAATAAATAAATAAAAATAAAATAAAATAAAGGCTTTGGTCAGTTCATACATATACATTACTGAAAAGAGTCACTTTTCTTCTCCAAAGCAATGCTGACAGAGTAATGTTAATACAAATACGGGTTTGTCCATAAATAGGCTCAATGACCCTCACTGGTGTCATTATATGATCATATGAGATGACCCAAAGTATAGTACACAATTGTCAGTGGGAAAATCATGTTAAGTCGTATTAATTGTGCCCTTTATTTTTTCTTTTTTTAATCAAACATTCTACCTTTGAATTTATTTATCTTTTTACATAATGTTGGTATGTTTTTCCCTAGGCATGCCCTAGTAAATTGACAAGTCAAATAATAAATAGCACAGAATAGGCCTACATTCTGTTTCAAATTGCTTGTTGTAAATCTAGTATACCAACAAATTTGGTAAAGTCTTTTATTTTCCTAGAGAATGTATCTGAACAAGGACAGGTTTTACCTTGTCCTGCACCTGATAATAGCTACTTTCTTCCCAATGAATGGCTCTCACAATATTTATTTTAAAACTAAATTTCATCAGCAATAACATTTCACTTTGTGTGACACTTTTCTGGGGTCAACTTTCCAAGGTCTAGCAGTACTCAAGCCAAAGTAGGCCAACAGACAAGAAAAAGAACCATTGTTGTCAAGATTTCTCACCTTATGTGGACTCTTGAAGGAAAATGAGGTTATCACACCAACCTTGAGTTGTGAAACATAATGGAGGAGTAATTTGTGGCATTGGGGACAGTGGGTCTGCTACGGGCAAAGGTATTGGACACTGGTGGACCTTTGCTGGATTTTAAATTTTATCTGTTAGTGATTGATATGACATTTTTTGTTTTATTTCATTCATCCATCCATTTCGAGCCCAGTCCAGGGGCCTCTTCGGATTTTTGTTTTTGCCTAGGAAATTAATTTCCTTTCCTATCCTATCAGAGCGAGATATGATCCGGAAGTACTTGGAGGATAGGAGCATTCAAATTCTACAAATGTTTAGGAAAGGTATGCCACCTTTAGCAAAGGTTACTAACTTGTGACCAATCTTTACGAAAGCATATTACCCACAATTCATAACGGCAGCAAGATTTAAAGCAACAGGAGCCAATGACTGCGCAAAGACACTTGAGAATAAGGCTCAAGACATTAAATATCTTTCACAAGTGATAGTCAAAACCAAGAATTTTCAAAACAAAAGGGATGGAAATAAAATTATAAACACCTTTCCATTATTTATTTGAGTGTGCAATACCAAAATTAACATAAAACGTCACCATCATAGATCCTTCCCCAAATCAACAATTCATTAATATTTTGCAGGGAGAGTCCGCAAGTGATGACTTGTCAGCAACACTTGCCGTTGCATGCTGATGCCAGTTAGGAAAAGTGGAGTCAAATTCGTGTGAAAGCGTGTTGTCCTACCCTATGCTCATCAGCACATTTTTATTTCTCCGTGACTTGATGATGTAATCCAACAAAGGTTTAGGAAAGGTGGCATAAAGGTTGGGACATTTGACTTTCCGAAGGCCCCTGCTGATTTTGGGTGAGAGGTCAAGTACATCCTGAACTGGTTCCCAACAACCATTCACACTTGTGGATGATTAAGTGTTCTATTAACATGAATGTTAAAGGCATGTAGAAGGAAGCTTGAGTTAGCTAGAAAGAATATACAAATCCCACACAAGAAGGCCCGAAACCGAGACCCTAACCATTCGAGCCCTGCTCCAGTGAGTGTTTGGTGTCCACTAGTGTGATGGGTCAAATGCAGAGATCAGATTTTGTGTACTTGTGTGTACATGACAAATAAAGACGATCTCCTAAAAAAAATAATCAAATCAATTCAATGACTCTTTTTTTTTTCTAAAGAGTGTGATTTGTTTAAATGTTTTGATTAGATGTTCCCATCCCTATTATTAGACTTTCTTCTCTGAAGTAAACATGAGGTACTGTTTATGATCTGTTCACAAGCCACTTTGCTGGGACCAGTGACTATTGTTAAGTGTGTTGCTGCTCCTTGCTGGTTACACCATGTTACTGCAACCAGAGGAGACTTTGGGTGGGAAATAAAAACACACACGTACAAAAACAAAACAACGACCCCTCTAATTATCATCCCCCAATAGCATACAGACATTTATGAAATGAAGAGTGCGCGTATATCTTCTTTTTTTTAATGTCAAGGACATTTTTTTTGTGCAGTCATTATTATTTTTGCACCATTTTTCCCCACCCAATTTTTATCCCTTCCAAGTCATATTGGACTTATAAATCATATCCTTGTACATTAAAACGCATTTTTATTCCAACGTAATGGTTTTTGCATTGGTAAACGCGGCATTCGTGAAAGTTAAAAAAAGGGAAAAAATGTCCAATTGGTTTTTAAAATAAAAGTGTTGGCCAACCAAAAAGTTACGGTTGACTACGATTCCTAATTCCTATGTATACTCAGCTCAGTTGACATTGTCGACCAAATGGCAGTAAATGCATCGTCTGAATATGTACGGGAGGATTTTATAATGATAAAATAGATGCACATACTTCGTCATGATGGCAAATAACACATATGTCAGCTACATAATAGGAAGCATTTGAAGTATTGAGTAAGTTCCCACGTATCACAAGTTACTCGCCGTGAACCTTTTTGGTCGGCCAACATATTTCTCCTCCTTCGCCTCCCCCTCCCCATCTTCCCAGACTTTTTTTTTCTCCACCATTTTTTTCCTTTTTTTTAATGTAGGCTAGTGCAGGCCGGCGCTGTAATTTTGGAATCTGCCCTTGTGTATGGCGGACGAAAAAAATTCCTCACCAGGAACGGCGACACAAGCTCTCCCCCGATGCGCGAGCGGACAACCTGCACGATCGGAACTGTCGTCTTTTTGACGACTCGTTACGCTATTTGCTCCAAAAAATGTAACGTAGCGTGTCGAGGTGGCGAGGGGGGGCAAACACAAGACTGGAGGGAAATTTCTAACATTTTTGAATTTCCTCATAACTAATTCACATTTTTTCCCCTCCCCCGGAGGAGGAAGCCGTTGTTGCAGTCACCCCTGGCCGGGGAGGGAGGCTTTTTCGTCGGGAGTGTTTTCGCATGATCTACGGCGCTTTTGGAGGTATGTCAAATCGCTTAATTTAATTTTTTGGGGAAAAAATGAATTTACAAATTTTCAGCACTGAGCTAACGTCAAGTTTATGGCTGTTCCACTTGACTAATGGACGCGTCAGCTCAGTGGTCGCCTTTCAAACCAGGTGCAGCCATCATTGAGGAGCAATTTTGCTCGTTTGTCGCGGAATTTTATTTAGGAATTGTAACTTTTGGGTCATGTGGTGAGGGAAATAAGAGCTAACCGGTGCTACAAGCGAACTATGGTGGCGAAATGAAGGGCGACGGGGAAAGGGAGGAACAATTTAATCACACAAAAAAACCTCCTGCAGCCATGTTTTTTTTGTGAATTTTCCATCAAATTTGAACAGGGCTCCGGAGTTGCCCCCCCTTCTCTCTCCGGTACTCAGGCCACATTCACGCCGCTTCTCGGTGCTTCTTTGACTGCCTAACGCGCTTAATAGATGGATACGTCCGTTACTTTGGTGTCCTCGCGTAAAAACATATATTGTATTTCACCACCATTTTTTTTTTAACACAAGATGGACGTTTTTTAATATCCTAAATGTATGGCTGATTGGCGCCACCTGTAGGCAGCCATTTGAAAAAATTAAATAGTCAACATAATTTGATTAGTTTGGGATTTGTTGACTCACTTTGAAATTTTTCAGTCAAATTGCAATTGTTTTGCTTCAAATGGAAATTAAACTACTTTGATGTCCAACCTAATAAAATCACAATGCCTTTTAAAAAATAAATCTGCATCCATCAGCAGGGTGCAAGTCAGCTTTTTTCCTCCCTTGTGTTATTCCCCTGCAGGAGCCTCTGGCCTTGAATGGTTTTGCTTCAGGGTGACAAATCTGGTAAACTCGGTGATTCCCCCACCCCACCACCCAAAAAAACAAAAACAATTTAACTTGTACTTGACTATATTGTTGCCTTCAAAGCTTTTATTTCAACCCGATTTTCCTTTTCTCCTTGATGGTTCAGGATTTATGATTTCTTGCTAATGATGTGAATCCTAGAGATTGGGAATTTTGCATGCAAAATAAAAAATAATCCAAAATGAACCGAGCAGCAACGATTGAAGGAGAAACAATCACAAGCAGCACTCCTGTGGTTTATTTTATTAATCCTGTGGATGCTTTTTGTATTTTGCTCAGCTTGCTTTTTCTATTTGAGTCTGGTTGCCATTTTGCTGGGGGTAATTTGAATGCTGACCTTCAAGTCAAGCCCTCATAATAAATTCAGTAGGCTGCTGCAAAATTATAATAAATCTGGCAGGACAAGTCTGCCTTTGTTTATTGAATTGAAATTTAATCTCAAATAAGAAAATTTATGTGTTTTTTTTTTAGCAGTAGACCTCCCTAAGGCTTAAACATTTGCCATATGCATAATTAATGATTGAGCAACCACAATCTAGGATCTTACTAGCTGAAGTAAGAAAGTTTAATTTTGATTCAAATCTCTTGAAGATAGGGAACAAAATGTAATTTGATCCAAACACATCAGAAGTAGCTTTGAAGAGATTTGACAAAGCTGCAAGCGTCTGAACGTGTTAAATGAGATTTTCCATGTAAAATTTTGATTGCTTCCACATGCACAGTCTGGTTCAGATCCGGAAAAATCTTGGTTTAACGTCGCTGCCTGTTATCCCCCCCAACACACACATAATAAAACAAAATGTGTTCAAACCAGATACATTTTAACATAGAAGTGTTTGAAAAAGGTCCTTTGATGTTTAATTTTAATTGCTACCAAGCGTGCATGTTGGATTGGAGCCAGAAGATTGGTTTCATGTTACAGTTTGTGGCTCTGCATGCTCAGCAAATTTCCTCTTTCATTCAATATTGCAAAAAAAAAAAGGATATCATTTTAAAGCAATATAAAACTTAGTTGTACAGGTGGAACAATTAATCACCAACTAATTTATGATCAAATTATTTTTTATTATTTTTGATAATTGATTAATTAATTAAAAATTATATAAAATAAATTCAGCTTCTCAACAGTAAATATTCTCTGATTTATCTAGTCCTCCATAAAAGCAGACTGATTATCTGTGTAGAAACAAAGTGCTTGTTTTACTTTGAAAAATAAAGATACAATTTAGCATATTTTCTGACATGTTAGAGACCATCCAGCAACTGAATCATAATTAACTTGTTTGCCTATTTTCTGCGCCGTCAATTTGAAATAATGTCCTGTTTTTTGAAAAAATTATGGAAATCAAATAAAAAAAAATCTGATTGTTAGTTGTAGCCATACTTAAATGTAACTAGTAAATTATCAAGGATTATAAAAGTTTAAAAATAAGTTGACCTCTGTACAATCATACAGTATGTAATAAGACTGACAAGTGACAACAAATAATGCTTTAATGTAAGGAATGTGTTGCATATAATTTTTCTCACATTCTTCTTAAGCGTTTCTCATAAAGAAATCAAAGAAAAAGCAAAACGTGCCTTCAGTCCTTTTGATGGCTATGTAAAATGTGCTGCAGTATCACCTGACGCTCTTAAACGTTGCTCGTTGAGTTGCATGCTGGTGCTTGATGTCATGTGACTGAGAGTCAACGGTTGTCCTCAAGTTTCGATTCAAACGTTTGACTTTAGCCGTGAGAGTGTGACTCTGCTCTTTCTTTTGGAATACTTGTGGTAAAGTCAAAAGTGAACCAATGAAAAACAAACAGCGGTTGATGTTAGTTGATGGTGCTCATACTAATGTGCTAGCATCTTTCAACTTTAGAGGCTTGGCAATCCTAAAAATGTAGGTAAATTTTAGTGATTTATTTTATTTTGTTTTTT
Organism: Vanacampus margaritifer; assembly: GCF_051991255.1. Classification (NCBI taxonomy): domain Eukaryota; kingdom Metazoa; phylum Chordata; class Actinopteri; order Syngnathiformes; family Syngnathidae; genus Vanacampus; species Vanacampus margaritifer. The sequence continues at coordinate 10,503,871 of NC_135445.1, forward strand.
ATGACCTTCGGTGCTTTTGCCGTAGAGTTGCCGCTGTCGTATGTTCTTTTAAATAATACTGAGAGCAGAGAACAAAACCTGTAGGGTTATATTTGGAGAACAGATGGCGGAAATTTCTAGTCTGTGTAAAAAGGACAGTGGTCTATCTCGCCACAGTAAGGGGTTTCTGTTTTAGTCGATATCAACTAGCTACCAGAGTTTCTATTTTCTAAAGAAGAAAGATTTGCTTTCTTTGATTCCTCGCCAGTCCTTTTAAGCACTATTCCGGATGAGTGATGTGGGTTAAAATGAGCCTTTTAGAATCCATTTTGAGCATAGCAGGCCTCCACTGTTCTCTTGTGTTCTCAGTGGCTGTGCTGAAAATGTCTGAAAATTGCTTAATTTATATTAGTCCCTGGGAAATTGCTTTTCAGGGGTTAGGGCCGCCGCATAAAATCGTGTGCTTTCCCACTCATATTTCTTCCTCTCCTTTTCCTTGTAAAAACGAACCTTATTGGTTTGATGAATAATGCATCAGGACATTCATTTGCTGCAGCAGTGAAAATTAGGCTTGTTTACGTGCAACGGTTATGTACACAAAATTATGTTTTTTTTTTTTGTTTTTTTCACATGACCATTTTGTGAAGGGCCTCTGTTGCTTTTCTGGGAGGGGGAGGGGGGAATCAGCAAATGTAATTTCTGTGCGTGATAAAAAAAAAAAAAATAGGGAAGGGCTGAAACTGGTGCAGGTTTAATGAATCCATAAATCACAATGGTGCCAGGTTTGCCGCGCTTGCGTATGTTTGCAGTGTAATTTTGATTTCCATCAAAAATTTAATCTGCCAGCCTACAAGGGTTTTAGCTGCAGATCGGATGCTGTCTTGAATTTCTAATTTTAGGGCTCTGATCTTTCTGGATTTATTTCTGCATGATTCAAGTCTGCTTTTCAATATCGCCTGTTATTAAAATTTAATTCACAGCATTAACATATAGATTGAAAATGTTTTTTATGGGGGGTTGTGGAGTGAATAGCACTGGAATTTTACTAGACGTCAGTTTGTTGCATAGTCTCTGTGGTGTGTGTATGTTAGAGTTGGGTTGCTGGTGGGGGATTTATGTATTTCTTTGCGTTATTACTTTTTGAAATGATGGTCAAGCTCAATATTAGAAGACATTTATTATGAGCGGATAGCAAAATGTACGTTTGAAGGAAAGAGGATTCCCCCCCCCCCCCGTCTCAGCTCTGGATAATTCAAACCAATGCAGTGAAAGCAGTGATTGAAGTGACCCGTTCGTCCTCCGTTTTTAACTCGCTCCTATTTTTACTCCCCCTCTTGAGAGTGCAAACATTTTCCTGATCCCTTAAGCAAATTTGTATTTCATATTTGGATTTTCCTTTCCAGTGTACAGTATTTGACTTGCAAAGCAGATGGATTTTTTGGGGGCAAAGTTAAAACGACAACCTCGGTTAGTGCTAGTTTACATGTGATGTTCTTGAGAGTGATTGATTTCCTTCATTATTGTGTACATGTAGCAGCACTTTAATATAAATGTAGGGCAATTATTTTTGGTAGCTAAGCAGTGGTAAACACTGGATTCTTAATGGAGGATGCGAAAACGCTGTTTTTAATGTCTAAAAGGAAATGAACTAGGGGCCTTTCACAAATTTTTTGATTGACTATGGGGGAACATTAATTAATGTGAATAATGGGACATTTAAAAAAATGTTTTTGTTTTTTATTGCATTGAGCAGAATAATGCTGCCCAGTGGAAATTTGCCATCGCATGGAGTGGTTGCCATGCAACATCCCATGGCTGTGTCTCTAACAAATCAAACAAGCCAAAGTTGGTGTATATATTAACATACTCTTTTCAAAAGTTATAAACATTTTCAGGTTAATTTTCATATAAGTCAAGACCTTGCTTGCGGCTGTTAATGGCTGCTCCGTTGGCCCTAAGAATGCAATTTAAAAAATAAAAAGACCAATGCAGAATCGCCGATATTCGTCAAAATGGCGAATATCAGCACTGATAATCGGCTGAGCCGATAATCGATCTGTCCCTTATTGGGACTGACTGACCAATAAAATAGATTAATGCATTTTTTCCCACGCTAGTTGCACACTCATTTTTTTGTTGTTGTATAGTCACTAATTTGGTGGTTTAGCTTTGCTAAACTTCTGATGCATTACAACAAGGACTAACTCACACCATTATGGACACAAATCATGACATAAACTGTACTTTGGGGGATTTTTGCCACTCTTCCTTGCAAAATGCAGCCAATTGGTAGAGGTTGGATGGGCGTCCACCATAAACTGCCCGCTTCAGCTCTCACCACAGTATTTTGACAGAATTAGAGTCAGGATTTTAACTGGGCACATCCAGAACATGAATCTTGTTGTTCTTCAGACATTCCTTGGCTGTATTGCTGGAATGCTTTGGATTCTTGTCATGTTGCATGATCCATCTTCTACCAGGCTGTAACTTCACAAAGAACGGCTTCAGGTTATAATCCAGATTTTCACAATATTCCTCTGAATTCATGATTCGCTGGACTATATGGAGTTGTCTAGGTCCTAAGGATGAAAAGTGAGCCCAGAATTTAACATTCTCACCATCATCTTTCCACAGAAGGGACTTCCAAAAAGCTTCAGGTTTGTGTCCAGGTACTCTCTGGCAAAGTTGAGATGGGCAGCTTTGATCTTTTTTTTTGTGAGCAGAGGCTTCTACCTAGCAAGCCTTTCGTGAAAGCTTTGTCAATTGACTTTTCTTCTGATTGTTGAAACATGCACGTGTCCCAGATGCATCAAAAGAGATCTGCAAATCCCTTGATGTGATGCACAGGTTGGCTTTCACCTGAATTATATTTTTTTTGTGTGGGTCTTGCTGATATTTTAAAAGGTCGTCCACTTCTAGGCAGGATTGTAGTAATTTTCACTGTTCTCTGGTTGCAGATGATCTGCTTCACAGTGGAATGATGATTATGGAATCATAGCAAATAACGTTAACAGTATTTTTCTTGAGGCCGTACAAGCTAGTGAAATTTTAAACATAGTTCAAAATTTTGCTAGTAAAAAAATATATTTTTTACAGATTTGAATATGTCACTAATAAAACAAATCACATACATTAGCCTTTCACATACATTTGTAATCTATCATATATAACAGGAATTTTCCTAGAACAAATGAAAATAGCTAAAGTAGTCCCAAATTATTTTTTTTAATTTACAGACCTATATCTCTACTCCCACAGCTGTCTCTAAAATATTGGAATAATTGGATGCCGACAAGATTAAATAAAATCATAGACAAGTATAACATTTTAAGTATAAGCCAATATGGATTTCGTTCCAATCACTCAACTACCATGCCATTAATTGATTTAACTGAAGAAATTTGCACAGCCATGGATAAAAACATGTTTTAGTATGTAGTGTCGAACAGAGGTGTCGCCCAGCGCGTGTAGTGTTTGACATCATATTATTGCCACTCCGCATTGCCCGACTGGTTCCTCGCAAGCAGCGTGAGAACCCTAAAATGTTGTACACATTCATAATACGACCCCCCCCCCCTTTTTTTTTAACCTGTCGCGGGCGGGTGTAGAATGCATCACCTGCGAAAAGTGAGGGAAGACTGAGGAAATAGGCCCCTTCGGTGAATTTGAAAAAATGAAAATTGGATGCACAAACAGAAATCTCTAACTGGCAATGATAACAAAAAGAGAACATGAGATGAGATGAGCTGAGAAATTAGTTGAATAGGCACACTTAAATTTCCTAAATAAAGTAACAGGAAGTACCGGTAGTTGTGTTTTTCCCCTTTGTGTTCAACCTTAACTTTTTGGCATTTAAGTTGTATCTTCTTACATTTGACATTTAAATGCCATCGTTTCAATTTTCTCTTCGAGCCTCGTGTGCAAACGAGATGCCAGCTCTAAAAGGCTGCAGGAAGAGCGCTGCAACTAATAGGCAGCAGGGGGAGCTTGACTTTCTGTTGCGAATTATTTTTTATTGACTAAGCCATTAGCGGCGGCCGTGGCTCAGGATGTAGAGACGGTCGTTACGAGAAGGTCGGCTGTTCGATCCCCGCTCTCCCCAAGTCATGTGTCGTCGTGTCCTTGGGCAAGGCACTTCACACACATAGTCTCCAGTGCTACTCACAGTGGTGTATGGAAGGTACGAATGTTTGGTGGTGGTCGGAGAGGCCGAGGGCGCACACTGGCAGCCATGCTTCCGTCAGCCTGCCCCAGGGCAGCTGTGGCTACTTAAGTAGCTTACCGCCACCACAGTGTGAATGTGTGAGTTCATGAATAATGTATCCATTGTGAAGTTTCTTTGAGTTTGTAGATATAATATATATATAAATCTGATGTATTATTAATATTATTATTATTTTGTACTGAGCAGCCATGACATTTGCTTCACTTCTATTTCTGGTTCTATGGCTATCATCACACATTTACACTTTGCCATGACTATGCACCTTTATTTCAAGAAAAAAGAAAAGAAAAAAAACGAAAGAAAATCAAACTACATGTAAAGTTTTTTTTCTACATACACATTATGTCACTTATGAAAGAAATGCAATCAATTCAATCGGTGCTAGCAATGATAATGTCAAGTTAATTAATCACAAAGTGATCCAAGTTGCATTTATTTATTTTTTTACCAAGGTTTCCTTACTTCACCTGTAGCACACATTAAATGCCAAAGACCATTTAAGTTGTCCATTAGAATCAAAACGTTCAGTGACAACAATGAGATTTTTCGTGTTTTGTCGGTAGGATTAGAGAAGGATCAGATGCATTCATCTATCCATTTTCCGAAGCGCTTATCCTCACAAGGTTTGTGGGCTTGCTGGAGCCTATTCAGTCGGTGGGACACACCATTGTACTGGTTCCCAGCCAATCACAGCAGTTTTCCTTGAAATTCAAGCGCTTGAAATGTGGTAATGATGCAAAATCGCCAGTAGGGAGTAGCAGTGCATAATTTTTTTTTTTAAGATAAAACCATCTATGTCCTCCGCTATTTGTCTGGAGGGAGGATTCTACCTCTGCACTACTACTATAATGTCCTTTGGTCATGAAATCTGAAGCACTTTGAACAGGAAACATGTATGAATGGGTATTTTTTTAATAAAGTTTTTAATCCTTAATAATAGGCCAACACAGCTGTGGAAAAGGCCAATATACTGGTGCATATTAATATTAAATAAACACCTTTTTAAACAATTATGTGCTTAGTAGGGCTGGGTGACATGACTGAAAAATGTATCACAACGTAAGTATTTCATTTTTGCATATCAATTTTTTTCCCCCATTTAAACTGATAAACAAATTAAATTGATAAAATTAAATAAAACACAACAATCAAGAGTAAAAATAAATACCTTTCAAAATATCTGGTAGGAAAACAAATTTTCAAGGAATGCTGCAAGTACAGTGCTGTTGTGTAAATTGTAATGTGTAAAGTTGTTCAGTTGTTGATCAATTACCGTGGCACCCCTGATAATCTTTTACGGCACACTATGGTTGGGAATCACTGCTGTCTGCCCTACAGTACGCTCCTTTTATGATTCGTGCGTCAATAGAACGCAAACATCGGCCAAGGCCAAACAATTCCATTTTGGATCAGCACTTTAATAGATAACCCAACTCCTCTCTATGCCAGGTTTTTTTTCTCATTAAGATTCATGCATTATTCACTGAGAAATTAAGAAAAGGGAATTTTTTATTTTATTTCATTAACAAAAAAAAGGGGGGTGGTAATGCTATCTGGAATTCTGGATCCACACACAAACTGAACACGTTCCTCTTTCGTTAAACAATTTATTCTAATGAGGCTTGTGGCTAATGCCTTTTTCTTGGTCTCACTTAAGGTAATTATTACCCAATTATGTTGCTTGCCTCGTGTTATTAATGTATGACTTTGTCTGTTTCTCTGTCATTAATCATGCGGAAGTCCAGGGTTGGAGAAGGCGGAATCATGAGTGCACAAGAGTCACCCAATCCTGGCAAGGACCTGGAGAGCGGTGGGAGCAACGGTCCCCCTTCCACTTCTGCCGTGGTCATCCAGGACGCGGGCAGCCAGAGCCAGGACGCCGGCTTGCCTCCAGTCACGATCAAGAAGGAACCAGGCACCACAGAGACAAGCAATGGTACTTTTGGTGACACCAACCCAGCGGAGATCTGCGTTGTCATCGGAGGAACCGACGGCAAAGCAGGCGGTGGTGGATCTCGCAGAGGCCAGACGGAGGGTATGTTCGCTCTTGGTACTCCTCCCCCAACCAAGAGCACAGACTCATGCATAGGTGTGTGATCACGTGCATACATACCGTACACGTTAAAAACTCCCATTTAAAATCAAGGTTTTCCAAACTTAGGGGCAGGACACAAAGTGGCTTACAGGTAGGAGTGTAACAAAAACAGATTTCAATCGGAAAATCCTTTTTCAAAAAGTTTACTTTTTTTTTTGTCAACGCCAAAGCATGTGCTATCAACACCAAGCATGCATCCTTGATATTTTGGTTTTCATGCCGTCCACTGACCACTAACATATAATGTGCCAACACTTTGCCTGTACTAGCTTTAATGTCAGACGAGCATGCTTTATCTACCTATTGTTCATATCTACAGTATAATAATAAAGGTCCCATCATGCATTGCATGGCACAATGCTTTGAATTATCAATTTATAAGTACTAGAGATGTTCGATTCCAGTTTTTTCAGACTGACACCAGTACAATTATTCACTCTTTGATACTCTTGGCTACAGAGTACTGATACCTCTAGTACCGTACTTTTGATACATAAAATGTCACGACACAAGGGCAAAAAATTGTAAACAAAATAGCTTTCTTTGTGGCGCAGATGATGATTTGCAGATGTGTCAAATTGCCTCAGTATAGTGCCAACTACTGCCGATGAGGACTTTCTCAATGTCAGATTATTATTTTTTTGACCCCACATGTAAATGGTTGGTATCAGCAGCCAGTACCCGATACCTTAAAATAAGGCCAGTTTCGGCCCAATACTGATACCTGGTATTGGTACTCGCTCATCCTTGATAAGGATGTAAATCCTTTTCATGTGTTTGTGTTACCAGTAGTTTGTTGAGTGACTAATTTAACTGTCACATATGTAGTTGATTTATGTTGTGCGTGTGTTTGTTTTTTTAACAATCCATGACTTTTTGTTGTATGTAAATTAGTGACATGACATCCCGGTCAATAACCCCACATAAGTTGCAACACTAACCGGAGTGTTGCTTACATGAATTACTGGTTAACAGAAGCATTGAATGACTGTTTAACTGATACATGTCATACCTAATGAAGTAATTAGTTACTTTTAACAATCCATGACTTTTTGTTGTATGTAAATTAGTGACATGACATCCCGGTCAATAACCCCACATACGTTGCAACACTAACCGGAGTGTTGTTTACATGAATTACTGGTTAACAGAAGCATTGAACGACTGTTTAACTGATACATGTCATACCTAATGAAGTAATTAGTTACTTTTAACAAAGTTTTCTGTGTAGTAATTTATAGGATTATCATTTATCTTTTTTTATAAAAATGGTTAGGGTATATCAAGGGAAAACACTGGGCAAATATTGGCAAATTTACCAATGATTGAAGGGCTTGTATTGGGCAATTAAATCGGCAGGCCGATTAGTTGGGCAGGTCCTACCAATTACCATTGCTAATACTAATCATACTGTTAGTCAGTCACATATACTTTTTGTGATTGTTGCAGCCTAAAATACTTGTTTTCTTGGCAGTGTTTTGCAGAAATTGTGATTGATGAAGCCTGAAATGATACAGATTGAAACAGAAAATCAAGACACAAACCTGTTTCACCCTTGAAATGGCAGAACCAAGACACTTCCAATTCATATCCAACCATATATAGTATATCTGTAGGAATAATTCATTACAAAATTGTTTCGTGTCCGAGATGTACTAGCCACCTTCATTTGTTGCCTGCATGTTGCTGATTATTAAAATATCCATCTGCCTCTTAGCTGTCTGTCTAATCCGGGGGTCGGCAATCCGCAACTTTAGAGGCACATGGGGCTATTTAGCGCCGCCCTAGTGGCTCCCTGGAGCTTTTTCAAAAATGTATGAAAATGGAAAAAAGATTGAGGGGAAAAATATTTTTTTTTGTTTTAATATTATTTCTGTAGGAGGAAAAACATAACACAAAACATTCTTATTGTTTTCTTGTGCTTAAATTAAATATCAACATTTCTGATTTGCGTCATAGCCTGCAACATTTCTATTCAGCTCTGCATGGTGCCAGGCAGGTGATTTTTCCAAACTCTCCACCGAGACAGTGGAGGAAAGGGCCATTATAATGTCAGGCAACATCACCAATCAGCAAGCATCAGGAGGTTTATGCACAATCAATTTTTTTTTCATTTTTTAATCCTTAAAATAGAAATGACATTAAAAATCTGATTTTTAAAATCACATTTCTATAATTCAATCAATGCAACGAAACTTAATACAATACTATAATATTGTAATAGAAGTTATACTTAAAACACCATTGTGCAGCAGAGTAGTCACGTTGTGTGTCTCTCCCGGATGCACTGAAGGGGAAATAAACATAATGCCCATGCATGATCATTGTGCATTTGTGGCTACATAGTCATTTTGAAAGTAGGCTAATATTGACACTTGCAGCATGTGTTGATTTCAATATAAGGCTTATATAAGGCTTTTAATTTTTTTGTGGCTCCAGACATTTGTTTTTTTTGTCCAATATGTCTCTTTCAGCATTTTGGGTTGCCAACCCCTGGTCTAATCTATGCGCACGCACACATACACATACACATGCACAGACACAAAATGAAAATTATATGAACAAAGATACGGCCTTGTCCACTTCTAGTAGTTCTTAATTCAGATGAATTATATCTACTGACAAAACCTCTCTCCTTATGTAGGTTCCTATGTATGTGGAGTTTGTGGGAAGAAGTACAAGTATTACAACTGCTTTCAGACGCATGTCAGGGCACACAGAGGTAAGCGATGGTCCGAAAATGTCATGCACAAAAAGCAAAAAATATTAATGTGTTTATACAGGTAAAAGGCTGCCATTGATTTTTTTTTTCTGTTGTAGACAGTAAAAACACAAAACATGACACATTTTTAAACACTACCGAACATTTTACACAAACAGTACATACTGTGTACTGTATATAGATTAGAAAAATGAGGAACATAATTTACAGTTGTTGTTTTTTTTTAACAAATCTTTGAGTGCGGAATCCAAAACTCAGCCTATTTTTTCTATCATGTCAACTTTTTTAACTATAAGATTTTTTTGAAAAATATGAATAGAGATGCACTTATTGGTTGGTCGATTACGATCGTCCCAATTTCCATAATTTGGGGGGAATGATCGGCCGATCCCTTAAAATAAAACCGATCTCGTCTCCCTTCTCAGAGGTCTGAAAAAGTCAGCCACTGTTCTATTCTGCGGGGGTGACAAAAACAGACCGGATGTTGACAAAGTTACCGATGATGTCTGGTCGTCTTTTTGACTATCCAATGCTGTGTAAAGCTGCGTGCTGCACTCCACTCCCCTCCAGCCTCCAACTGCGTTAGTTAGAAATTTGAAGAGCGGCGGCTACAATTAGGAATGGCGCCTAAATGACTCCTAAAGGAATGGAACGGTATCTCTACCTACTATGCTAGCATTTTGTTTGTGAATATTGCGTTTCAAGAAATCCGTTTTGAATAAGGATGTAAACAGCCGGAGAATTTCTGGCAAGTTTTGATGGTAACTTGAACTTTAAGTTGATAATTTTGGAAGGATTCCAAGCTTCACGGGCGTTAATCAGACGTTATGGGAATTGACCATAAATTTGTGGTCATTTATGTTGTACACAAATATAAACATTTTGTTTATTCATAAAAAAACATATGCTAAAATTAGTCATTTTTAGAAATTTTATTTTTGACAATGTCAATTTTTTTAAATTTCGATTTTCACTAATTAATCAAAACACAATGTTGACTAAAATTCTGTACATACATTGGCACATTTCAAACTTCACCCATCCATCCATTTTCTGAACCCCTTATCCTCATTAGGGTCGCGGGCATACTAGAGCCTATCCCAGCTGTCTTCAGGCACTAGGCGGGTACACCCTGAGCTAGCCGCCAGCCAATCTCAGGGCACACATAGATGAACAACCATTCACACTCACAATCACACCGATGGGCACAAATTCGGTTGGAGAGTCCCCATCCTTTTTGTATGATTTTTTTTTTTTAATTATGAAAGATAGCTTTACATCTTTATAAATACGTGTGTTTATTTGTATGACGACCTTAATGCTGATTTCCCCTGATTTACAGAATCTGAGAGCATGGTTGCGGATCTACAACCAATGCCCAACAGTGAGTATACTTTTAACAGTGAGTATTAGATTTTGACATGAATGGATGGCTGCATCTTTAAAGTTTGAGATCAGATTCAGATTCGGAGCCATTCTACCCAGTTTTGCTGGCCAAGACACACTATGTTTGAGGTCATTTTGTTTCTCGGACGCTTTACCAATCCTTCCCAAGATTCCTGCTGGAAGTTTGATGGGGACTAATAATTTTCCTACCTCTGATTTCATGAGATTTTTAAATTTTCCGACATAGGATTAGGTAAATAAGACTGCTTCAAACCTTTTAACAAAACGCGACCAGCGTTATTAATAGGTACTGATATGCATCAGAGCTTTTGAGATTGCTCATCAACTCACCGTTAGAAGTGATAATAGTTCAGATTCAGAAAGCAACAAAACATGCAATTGTATGTTGTTGCTGGCCACTTTTTCATGTCATCCTCTAACCACGCTACATTAGTTCAAAGTGAGATTGAAATGTTTTTTTTGGTCTTTTTTTTCTCTCGTTTTTCTTCTTCTTCCTGTTAGCATCCAACAGCAGCTATAGTTGGAGAATGTGTCACTTAAAGGCAGTAGTATCAACATGAGGAGGGACCTGAAAGCCAAATTCTATTTATGCTGACAGATACAATCAATCTGCAGTTATATAAAAAAAAAAAAAAAACACACACAAACGAGTGGAATCAAAAGGTTCGTTCGAATGAGTAGATCACAGAGGATGCTTGGCAACAAATTAGGATGGATTAAATTCTTAATGATTTATCATGCTGGGTTACATCCTGTTTTTTTAATTCCACAATTAAATAGTTACTTGATTACTTATTAAAATTACAGCACATTTTTAAATATATTTGTCTGAGTGTTCCAGAATGTCAGCACTTTGCCATTTTGACTGTAAAATGGGTGTACTGTACTGTAATGCCTCCCGAATTAAAGGCAAACCGCCTGTGTTTTATTTAAGGGATGTCAGAATTTTCCCACATGTATCTCCTAAAATAGTCCAAGATCATCCATCCCATCAACCAGTGGCCTGTATCTATAAGTCCAGAATTTATGACTGCAAATAAAATCTTTGCTCTATCGTTGCCCCATCTTTAACCTTAAACCTTTTCTGAAGCTTTTCAAAACTAACAAAAACACTGTAACTTAGGCAATAACTCAACAAATAAATACTAACTAAATAAACAGTCAATCACCTTTTTTTTTTTTTGGCAAAGAAAATGTTTATGCTTAACAGTAAAAACTTTCGTAAAGTATAAAGGGGACACCATGCTAGACTAGACTAGACTACACAGAAATAGACACGAACAATTTCTGGAAACGGTAATTCATTACATAAAGTTGTAACAGTAGACATTAAAATATGTTGTAATGCAAGTACGCCTTTTTTCCTATAACATCTAGGTACTGGTAAATGTCTGTAATAAATTAGTTTTTTGGTTGTTTTTATTTAATGATTTAGTCTATAGTAAGGTGGGATGATTTTATTACATTTTATATGGGGAAATGTTTTTCTTATTCACAGGGTTTTACATTAATACCAATTTGTATTTATCCTTCCACCAAATAGTGTCTTTCAGGGCATGGACTTTTTTGGGACCTCTGTGGCTGTGAATCAACAAATTTTCAATAATTTCTCTCATTTCTGCTTATCTGTAGGTGGCTTCCGTTACTCCTGTGACATCTGTGGCAAGAAGTATAAATACTACAGCTGCTTCCAAGAACACCGTGACCTGCACGCAGTGGATGGTAACAGCAAATTGCAGTGGGCTGAAAAGAAAATGGAATAAACAAAAAATAAAAATGAGAGCTAAGCAATGATCCTGAAGGGAAAGTTTTATTTTTGGCTTAAGTATATTTGTAGCCAGACTACTGATCATTTGGGTGGAGGTAAGCACACTGTCAGAATGTACAGTACCGTAATGTCTACATATATTTTTTTACGTTGCATACGGAACTTTGTGTTTGGAGTTTTTAATCGTTGTGGGTGTTGTTTAGATCCAACCTGGCAAACGAAGCTGCATTTTATGACGAAAATGAATCATTCAAGCTAAACTTTTAATAGCTATCCTCTGCCCTATCTCCTTTAGATCCATATGAGCAAGTCATGATACCCATTGATGGCCTTAAAGAGGAGGAGCCGATTGAATCTTATCCTAAAATTGGACCAAGTAAGACCATTTAATGTGTCCTACTTTCACAGTTCACCAGCATTTTTATGCACCTCACTTAACCTAGGTCGGGAGTGCATCAAATATCATTCAACTTCCTTCCCTCCCAAACTTAGCGCTATTTGACGTCACATAACTGCGACAATTCTAGCGTGACTTTTTTTTACTCACCTACGCACAAACAAACACGGTCCCCCGGGCAAAGTCTTGCGTGACTTAGAGTCAAGCAAATGCAGTGTCAACAGCTCGCTTGTGATTAATATTCCCATTCATCCAGGACATTTCATTCTCATGGCATTGAATCGATCACAACTGGACTGTTTTGGTTGTTTTATAAATCCGTTTTGAGCAGTTGTATCAGCAACATAAAACCGATTTATAACGTCTTGACCGGGCCATCGGCCAGTTCAAGCTATTTTTAGACCAATTCATTAGTCCGTGTGCCGGATTTGTTGTTGTTGTTATTATTATTATTATTATTATTATTATTATTATTATTATTATTATTATTGTTATTATTATTAAAGGTTTGAGCAAGTGTGACAGAGCAGTCAATTTGCAAAGTCAGAATTGACTGTTTCTTTAAGTCATTTCCTCCCATTCAAAGAATGGTTATTTGCTTGACACTCACATTATACTATACTGTACTGTAAGTTTGAATATTAGGTGATACTGTTTTTTTCCCATTTTGTTTGAATCTTAATTTAAGACATATTTTCCTGTGCATGGATTTCTCTTCTGCAGAAACGGGCAGCTTTGTTTGCGAGTTCTGCGGGAAGCAGTACAAATATTTCAACCCATACCAGGAACACGTTGCGCTTCACACACCCATGAGTGAGCCCTTTGTTTGTTTCTTAGTTTGTTTATTTATTGGTCCTAAGTGAAACAGTGTTTTCTGCTCTTCTGTAAAATATAGTATCAAATAACAGTTTAATGCCCTTGATTGGCTTATATATTTGAAATTCTTCCTCCCTCTGCACCATAACTGCGGAGCCAATAATTCAGTTAATTTTTCATCTGAAATTAATTATTGGCTCCACAGTTATGGTGCAATATTGGAGCCAATAATTAAACACACCAGCCAGTGTGTCTGCAAAGTATTGTTAAGTAATGTGCCACTGCCTTTTTATAAAATATAGCGAGTAAAAAAAACCTCAACAAGTTGCCTGTTCCAGGGTGAATAAAAAATAGCAAAGTAAGACAAAAATGATGGTACCTTTTAATATTTTGTTACACAACTTTTTGTGACCAATAAGCCAGTATAGTTATACAGTAGTTGGTGCATTCAAGGCACAATTCCGGTCCTGTGATTGGAGCCTGTTTAATTTTTCAAACTCATTCTTTGTTGACTTAACAGGCTCTAAAAAAAAATCTCTTTTAATATTATTTTCAAAGGTGCAGAAAGAGTCCTTATTTTCTCCAAAACAAATTAATGCAATTGAAAGTGCAAGCTAGTTTCATTATCCTAATTTAAACATACTTTTATACATGCATTTAGAAGTGTTTTATCAAAAATTGACTTTAAGAGCATGTATAAAAAATAAATAAAAAGAGCATGTATTTTGTCCATATTTAAAATAGCATTTTTGTGATGCATCTGTTTAGGAAGTGTATCAGCCTATGTGGCCCCCTTGGAACACTGATCAAAAATTGTCTATTTAATGCCCTTATAATATAATGTCCTTGTGTTTCTCCTTTTAGGCTCCTTTGATTTGAAGACATCTCGAGTGCAGGAGTGTGGGAGCTTGGACATGAGTAAATTTGGCCCCAGCCAAACTGATAAAATAAAAAGTAAGCACATTATTTTCTTTCTCTCTTTCTTTTTTCTCTGTAGATGCAGAGTAGACAAAGGCAAGTAGTACAATATAAGTACTGTAGATTCATGTAGACTTAATATTCATTCATTAGTGTAATTAGGGCAAAAGAATGCTTTGTAATTAGCTGAGCTTGATGGCACAACAAATTGTCATGTCTGTGAACAGACAGGGCAAACATAAGAAAATGGTGGATCTAAATTATTTGCAAAAAAAAGCAATCAAACTTTATTTATAAAGGCCATGGCACGGGAATGATGTACACGTGGCCAAAGTTGGGACCGTTCTGTTAATGAAAGAAAAACCCACAGTGGTCACAATAACTTCAAATCTAACAATCTAACATTAGACATTGCTTTTCAACTGTGGTTTAAAAAAAACAAACAATAAAACTCATGCAGCAGAGATACTCAAAAACGATGCTACCCTTAATATTTAGTTAAACAACCTTTTGAGCCAAAACTGCCATCATACAATTTTTGTAACTTTTAATGGAATTTATCTCATGTTTTATTTTTTTGTTTCATAATTTAAGCTCATGTTTAAATGTGATAACATTTAGAACCTTTTGATGAGATGTGTAGCATGATCGAATTCACAACCCCAATTGATACGTATGCTGTATGTCAATATTAAAATTGCATATCGGTGATTTTCATGGCTGCTTTCAACATAAAAAACACAAAATGCAGCATTAAAATTAGTGTTTGCTGTTTTTGCTTTTCATGCAGGCAGTCAGTTTCGACGGAAACTGGAGAATGCATTACAGTCTAGTCTGGTTGATACAAACAGTTCGCAGAATTCAAGTGGTGAGTTGTCCATCTCATTTTTTCCCTTGTTCAGCCTCACATTTACAAAAAGTGTTTACCCCCTGAATAATATTAGTGGTACACAAAGGCTGTGCTTGCACTACTTTTCATTGATTGTCACTTGTTTATTACAAGCGCCTGTGTGACACTTGTGCACAGTTCCGTGCCATTAATTAATCAAAATGCAGAATAAATGAAGCAAGCACCCCAGTGATCATATTATCTTAACTCCCTCTTCTCATCTTGCTCTTCACAGGCACTCCAAGCCCTCTTGTGGCCACTTCCTTCCCTACACCTCAGAGTAAGTACCAGCCCTACCCCTATAAATCTACCTTTATGCTTCAACCAAATGTACAGTATGCATTTGCAGCCTACATTTCATTTCACTTTTAGTTCTCCGAAAGCCATTGTGCGTCTACTCTACACATTTGCTGCATTCATCATCACTGGTGAACGAACGCTCAAGGCTTATTGTACACCTGTAGGAGGCTTTGATTCAGGCTCCACACTGAGCCTCCCATTAACATAACGGGATAA
Source organism: Vanacampus margaritifer (assembly GCF_051991255.1). Lineage (NCBI taxonomy): Eukaryota > Metazoa > Chordata > Actinopteri > Syngnathiformes > Syngnathidae > Vanacampus > Vanacampus margaritifer. The sequence continues at coordinate 10,519,603 of NC_135445.1, forward strand.
CTCCATCCAGTAAAATGCAGGCCACAAATAATTGAACACTTCAACACTGCCAATTTTTTTGCAAAGAGTTTATAAAATTTGAAATCATAATTTTTCAATTTATCACATTGAGTTCTGACACCAAGAAATTTCATTACGACGCACCTATTTCTCTCTTGCTATTCTTTGTGAGTGCTTTTAGTATCTGCGCTTATTTACTGTATTTTCTGGCTCTTAGGTTTTGAATTTTCAGCTCTCCCCTGAGTTTGCTCTTCTCTTGCTTCAAGAACAAAAACAAAAAATCGATTGAGCATTTTGTGCAGCCGAAGTGGGCTCAGTCAGTATTTTTTTCTTTTTCTTACCTTTTTTCAGCATTGGTTTCCTCAACCTTTGTGCAAGGGGTGCCAATCTAAAATATTTACCTATTTATGCTATTGCCTTATGTTGTGATTATTTTATCTATATTTGGTATGTGACTATACCAATATGTTGGTTCTGAGTTAGGAAAAGGTCCACTGATGTTACATAGTAATGGTTTGGCTTTGGCATGCAGGTACCTACACCACCTCCTCTCAAAAGTATTCATAAACTTGTCAGCAGCATCCACAATATAAATGCTTTTGGCTACAGGAAAGAAAGAAAAAGATGACAAAAAAGGTAGAATTGATAACCCTGGCCTACACGTGGCATAGAGCCGTAATGAAGGCAGCCGAATGGACAGATGCATTAGCATTTGCATTTTTGTCACTGAAGAGAGATTCAACTCTCTTCTCGGCCTTGTGATTTTTAGAACCCTACACTTGTGGTGCCTGTGGCATCCAGTTCCAGTTCTACAACAACCTGCTGGAGCACATGCAGTCCCACGCTGGTGAGTCCACTCTCACAAATGCATGTTGAAGCTCAGCAGCGAAGCAAGCATTGAGTTTAAAATGGCTGCAATTGATGTGGAAGTCTGTTCAAACAAACATGTTTTAGGCATGAAGTTCTCCCATGTGGTTGTTGCAGATCTGGTTCTGGGAACCCTGGTTCAGATTTTTTTCCAGTAATACAGTACAGTCATGTAGCTGTGCAATTATGGAGTTAAATTAGGGTCAAAAGTTTTGTACTTGAAAAAATAAAACTTGAAATTGAAAATTGTTGTGTTGATCTTGAATTTCGCAAATTATAAAAGGTAATCAAAATAAAAATAAGCGTGTGAAACGTTTTTTTTTTTTTGGTCAAAACATTTTTGATTCACTTCAGTCATTCCTTTGAATAAATTATTTATTTTCACTTTTTGCTTCCATATATATTTTGACATTTGAGGTCTTATTTTTTTCAGTTGCATGTTTTTTCTTTTCAGATTCAGATATTATTTGTTAGGGTTTCAAAACTTATTTTTTCACTTTCAAATCTTTTCACTTTCAGATCCTTTTTTTTTTCACTTTCAAATCTTTTTTTTTTTTTTTTCCAGTTTCAGACTTTCGGGGGCGTGGTGTCAACTGAGCATGGCGTGGAATCATGAGTGACAGCTACACAAAAGTGCTTTGGAACAACCCCCCAGTGACGGTGCCTTCAGGGAACGTAGGAATTAAAAGAACTCTTAACTCAACACTTTTATACACCATATCCGTGTGATTGGCAGCATATGAATTGATGCCAGTGACAAAATTACATTTTAAAACCTGTTTTAGACAGTACTGAGCGGCAATTGCAGTCTTTGAGCAATTGATTATGCCAGATTTTCAGTTCTATTTGTTGCCTCACCTTAACTCAACCAAACACCCAACCTTCTTCTTACTGCGCATGACCTGTTTCCTACAGCGCATACACAGATGCTACTTCGACGGGTATGCTGTTTTGTCGAGGCCTTGAAAGCAAGCGGGAGACTACGATGCGTTCACAGTGCCAAGTAGACATCGGACATATCAGGCACTGAAACGTGGCTGTTAACAGTACGGCAAAATCTGGCATAATCTATTGCTCGTAGACCGCAATTGGCGCTTAGTACTGTCTAAAATAGTTTTTGAAATAGAATTTTGTCACTGGCATCAATTCATATGCTACCAATCACACAAATGTGTATATAAGTGTTGAGTAAAGAGTTCGTTTAATTCCTATGTTCCCTGAAGGTACTGTCACTGGGGGATGGTTCCAAAGCACTTTTGTGCAGCTGTCACTCATGATTCCACGCCCCGCTCAGTTGACGCTACGCCCACACATAACATTTGAGTCAAACGTCTGAAACCGGGAGAAAAAAAACATATTTGAAAGTGGAAAAAATAAGTTTTGAAACTCTAAAAATAAAATCTGAATCTGAAAAGAAAAAACATGCAATATGTATATGGAAGCAAAAAGTGAAAATAAATAATTTATTCAAAGGAATGACCAAAGTGAATCAAAATTAATTTTGACCCGAAAAAAACGTTTCACTTTAAATACCTTTTTATATTTTGCGAAATTCAAGATACAGACAATTTTCAGTTTCAAGTTTTATTTTTTTTAAGTACAAAACTTTTGACCCTAGTTAAACTCCATATACAATGACTTAGTCTAGTATTTCTACTTGGCAAAAAAAGTGTTTTTTACATGTGCAGTTTTAGTGATTAAACTAGGCATATGGGCTTTATAATTAATTTTGTATTATGATTACCTTCCATTTTATTTTTTAATTTTCCATTGTTTTGTTTTGACATTAGGTCCATTCATCAAATTAATTTGATAGCATTTGTCAAATCTGCATGTGAGAACTGGTTGTTGCAATTACTTATCTGACATTTTATTTAAAATTTGGACTATATTTCAAACATTCCCGTTCTTCCACTTTCTTTTTTTGCACTGCCTATATCTTGAGCTTTTTTCCACCCTTATTCCTTGTCCTTACACAATCTTGCATTTCCACCTTTTTCTTTAATTTCAAGACATGCTGATAAACTTCCTTCCTCTTCGTTCCCTCAGCTGACAACGAGAACCATACCAAAGGGGACTCTCCAAAAGCCTCCTCAGCCTCGGGTCCTCAGGAGCCGCTGTGGAGAGTGTCTCTGGCTCAGGCCCCCCATCCTCCAATCAAACTACAGATACAACCTCAAAGTCTTGCCCAGAGGAACCACAATGTCACCCGTATGTTTTTACTAATATATTACATGCATACAGTGCAATTGGATCGTTAATTGTCCTATCCACAACATCGCATTGATTTGTTTGGGAAAGACAGGGCATGCTGTACAACACTTCCAGCTGATTGGACAAAGCAGAATCGTGTGCATGTCTACCTAACTTGTTTTGACCAATCACGGCAAAGGACATAAAATGTCATCCCCGACATGCGACTGTTGTGACTAGCTGATATCATGGCGTTGAGTTTATGTTGTCGGTTTTGTAATGTTGATATGCGGATACAAGAGACTAATTCAGTGAGAACAGAATTAATTGCAGCGTCCACGCATTCCTCCACCGGTGTCGCCATGTTTGGTATGTTTCTTCCCGCGGCTTTGGCGCTTCTTGTTCTCGTCACAGCTGCATATCCCGCCCCCAAATACAATGTCGCTCTGTGATTGGTCCAAACCACCAGTGGTTTGTATCGGTGGAAATCAATGGGAGCTGTACAAGATGGATTCTCGTGAGTTTGTGAACTCGCAAATACCGAGAGAATAAATCTTGCGAGAGCAAGGTTAGTAGTGACAGGCAAAACAAATAAATGTTCTTCAGTTGGATGGAAAAAGGTACAATCAATCAACCTTTATCTTACCACATGTTGCCATTCATTACAACAGAGTATGTCATGGCTTGATGATGTTGAAAAAAGCTCATTTACCCACAGTTCTAAAGAGATTTGTGAATAATGATGAAACTTAGCTATATTCTAATGCTAATTGCTGCATAATGGAAACAGATAGAAATGTTTTTTCCCTGATGAAAGAGACTCTAATCTTTCTTTGGGTAGGTTCCATGTTTTTATTGCAATAGAGCACAATATTCTGTGGGCCTTGCAAAATCAGTCAAAATCCAGTAAAATAGCCGGGAGCGAAGGGGATTGCTTCAGTGAAAATGGCTGAGAGTGAATGAGTTCAATGTTTTATTTGGAATGTGTAAGGTAGCAAACTCCTCACCTGTCCTTAACTTAGAACTGTGGTGTAGGCATGCTAAAACCTAGGCCCCTTGCACTGTAACTCAACTAATTACATTTACTTTCTATAAAAAACTCAAGTCAGTGCTCTCCACTTAACATATAAGAACAAATTGTATTCCACCTTAAAGGTTCAACTGTGATATTGCCATCCATCCATTTTCAGAACTGCTTATTCCTTACAAGGGACGCGATTGCCAAGTACTGTGTAAACCCTGAACCCATTCTATTCAGTTGAGGTTTATTATGATCTATTTTTTACTGTCTATATATTGTCCTAAATGATGTTTCTCTCTGTCCAGATAATAACGGGCTGCCTGAGAAAGAGCGGCTGCAGGTGGCTGAGCGTCTCTTACGGGTAATGTGTTCTGATCTGAACATGCTCAACGTTCTCAACAGCAAGGACTTCCTCAAGCTGGCCCAGACTCTGGTGGACACGGGGGCACGTCATGGTGCCTACTCCACCCGTGATGCCCTCGGCAACATGAGTGCCTTGGCGCTGCGTCAGCTGCCCCGCATGTACAACCAGGTCAAGGTCAAGGTGACATGCGCCCTTGGCTCCAACGCCTCGCTTGGCATCGCAGTCACTTGTCACTCCCAGACTTCTGGCCCGGACGCTTGCTTCGTTCTGACGGCGTACCAAGTGGAGGGATCAAGACTGAAACGCTATGTGCTTGGCGTACGGGAGGCGGAGCTAAGGGAGGGGCCAGAGCAGATTCACCACTGGGTCCAGAATGTGTTATCGGAGTTTGTGATGTCAGACATTCGCACTGTGTACGTGGCAGAGCCCCGGGTATCGGCGGCCGGGTTCGGGGCATCTCCGCTCGGCAGCGGCGGCAGGGGCAGGATATGCTTGCGCTGCGCGGGGTGTTCGCTTGGCGCCGTGGTCCAAGCCGTTCTGGGTAAGCGTAGCCTGCAGGCTCGAGGCCTTCACGAACTGGCCGAACTCCTCGCCACGTGTAAAGACATCTCCGCCTCCACCACACTGGCACTGAGGCAGGAGCAGTACAGTAACACTTCCCAAAGCACCACCGAAGAAGGAGCGCAAGGCAGCGCTGCCCAGTGCCCCACCCCTCCCTGCTGGGACCGTACGGCCGAGGCTTTACTGCAGGTCCATGCCCACTTTGAGCACATCTGTGAGACGTACGGGCGCAGTAAGTCCACAGCACCGCTGCTCCAGGGCCTTAACAAGCATTTGCTTGGCACGCTGACTTGTCTGCTGGCCCCTCTGCGCCTGGCAGCACTGGAGCTGAGCAGCCAGAGGCGGCCCACCCTTCAGCAGGTGCTTCCCGTTTACCTGCGCCTGGAGAAGTTCTTCACTTCCAAAGCCGGAGAGGCGGGAACCGGCATGGCCAGCAAACTCTGCCACTACTTTCTAGAAGCGCTCAAGGAGAACTTCAAGGTAGTGTATTTCTTACAATGTTTCTTAAATAATTGCAAATGTTATTGTTGGAGACTAAACTATATTTAATCTCTATTAAATTTCCTCATGAAAAACAAGTATAATACAACAGTAACTTTATTTAGATCCTTTAGATACTTAATATATTTCAGTGCTATTAATACATGGTAGTGCAGCAAGTCATCAATGTGGAGTTTGCATGTGATTGCCTGGATTTGCTCCAGGCACTCCTTCCTCCTCCAACACTCCATATACAGTTCTCAGCATAAATGAGTACACACCCCCTTTCGAAAAATGTAAAGATTATGTTGAATGTCTCAATGAACATCAGAACAATTTCCCAAATTTTGACAAAATGTTTTCTGAAGAATACGCGCTTAACTCACATGAAAGTAAGGTTGGTAATAGAATGCATAGATTACAATATCTTCAGTTTAATCAAATTACAGTAATTTCTGGACTACAAGACGTTACTTTTTTCACTTGCCTTCAACCCTGCGGCTAATACAAAGGTGTGGCTTATCCATCAGATCACAAGGGGGCACACTACAAAGGAAGCGCAAGAACGTCAGTCAGAGCAAAACAAACCTAGTGAGCCCAAATACAGTAGGAGAGACAGAACAAGAGCGAGACAATTTGCGCCCTCATTATGGAAAAGAAAGTAGCGGGAACCCGGTGCAGTGACATTAAAACACCTGCGGCTTAACGGCGGGTGCTGCTTATATGTGTATCAAACTCGAGTTCCCCAAATTCAGCTAGTGCGGTTTATAGTCAAGTGCGTCTTATAGTCCAGATATTACTGTTACTAATGAAAAAAAAAATTATGCATCCCACAACAAAAACGGTGTTTCTTTGAAAGCCACTACTATCGATGCTTACCGTTAAGTAAACAATGGTGTTTTGCATTGTTTGTTAGCATTAAGCTAAGCTGACTTATTCATAAGGCAAGGCTGTTGTTTTAAAGCCATAAAAAGTTATTGTCTCTCCAACCTAAACAAACCGTTGTGGACTCAAAATTCTTGCTGTATTTAGTTTATTTTAGCATCCTGAATCTGACTAGCATGGATTTTATTGTGCACTTGTTCATTTTGAAGATTTTGACAGATTCACCTCAAGTGTACAATCGGGAACTGAAAACGCATTTAAATACACATGTAAATCTCTATAGTGTCAGTGAACTTCAGTTTGAAGTGCCATTAAACAGGTTAAAGCGTCTTTATTTGTGAATTGTTCAATATTTGCCAAACTGCTACTCGTTGTGAAGTGAGTTGAACTGAGTTCACTGCCACCATACATCACTCAGATCTTATGTTTGCACTTGCAAGTCACAGGGGAAAAAGTCTGCCGAATCACTGCTCCGATCGTGAAAAACTCATAGGTCGGATCACTCATATGTCAAGGCAGGGTTAGGGTTAGGGCACTGTATTTGTCCATCCAGCCATCCATTTACTACCGCTCATCCGGGGTCGGGTCGCGGGGGCAATAGCTGTAGGAAGGAAGCCCAGACTTCCCTGTCCCCAGCCACTTCAACCATCTCCTCCGACGGGATCCCAAGGTGTTCCCAGGCCAGCCGAGAGACCTCCCGCCAGTGGGACATGCCCGGAACACCTCTGCAGGGAGGCGTCCAGGAGGCATCCAAACCAGATGCCCGAGCCACCTCAACTGGCTCCTCACTGTATTTATAATAAAGAAATAAGTGAAATTGGATAATTTCTCCTGGCATCCTTAATTATCTCATGATACACTAACTTTGTTTGTGTCACTGCTGTAAGATGGATAGATAAGTCATGGTATACTTATACTAAAAACATCCATCTTATCCCCAGGTTGAGCGAGCCCACCAGGTGGCTATGGTTTTGGACCCTCAGCTCAAACTACGTTTAGTTCCGGCTTACCAGCATGAGGACATCATCTCCCGAGCATGCGAATTTGCAGCCGAACCGAGGGATGGGAGCATGGCCGCTGCCGGGTCGTCGTGCAGTGAGGAGCGGGACAATGACGGCCCACCCATGCCTAAAATAACCCGAGTCGAGGGGGCCGGAAACAACGGAGGCCTTTCCAGGTTGACATTGTCTGCCAACGACGACAGTCAAAGCCACGTCAGGCAAGAGATCTTCCAGTACCTTGCGGAGCCTCTTCTCCAAGGCACCACCGATCTCTTCCACTACTGGAGTTCAACAATGGGCGACAAATTCCCCAGGCTTGCCCGCCTGGCACTGTGGCTCCTGGCTGTGCCCGCAGTGGGCATACGCAGCGAATGTGTAACAGTATGCGAGCAGAGCCTGGCTATGAAGAGGAGGCAGCAGGTAACCGCTGAAGAAATGAACAAACTCATTTTCCTTCGCTCCAACATGGGCTAACTAACCAAACCTTCCACCAGAGACTTATTTATATAGGCTTAAACCGACTGTAAAGCTAATTGTGTATGGAAAAGGTGAGGAAAAAAAACAAGTTTTTAGGTTGCAAGCACTTGGGACAGTAAAGCTTGTCGCGTACGGTATGACACACTGACGTAGAGATATTCAGTGCTTTAGGGACAGAACAGTAGCTGTTTGGGTGTCAGGTGAGCTTCTTTGGTCAGGCCTCGAAGACTCAACTGCTTTAAAGGCTACATGCTGTTAGAGTTACGGGGCTGCAGGTAAGGTCAGTAAGAGTGAGACGACACACAAACGGTTCAGAAATTTCACTGCCTTTTGCGCCTCGAGTCTCACTAGCAAATTTGTGGCAATGGCACAGAAATAGGATTTTTTAAAATTATTTCAACAGCCTCCACAAAAGTTGCTAAAACCATCAACTTTCTATTCAGAAAGCTTAAAAAAAATTACAATCTTAAATTTCATCATACACTAACTAACGTTTTCTTTGGCTGGATTTACACAGCAAGTCTAAGTGGCCAGTTCTGATTGAATGCGTAATTGCCTACACTGAATCCTTTTTTTAATGGTTATTTGTTATTATTGTTTACCTCTGGCTCCAAATCTGAGACAGTGGTCCTAAATCAGAAATGGGTTGTGTGCCTTCTCCGGTCGGGGATGAGATCCGGCCCCAAGTGGAGGAGTTCAAGTATTTTGGGGTCTTGTTCATGACTCGAGTGAGGGCAGGATGGTGCGTCAGATCGACAGACAGATCGGTGCATCGTCTGCAGTGATGCAGACTCTGTATCGGTCTGTCGTGGTGAAGGAGGAGTTAAGCCAAAAGTTGATATGGTGAGAAACTCGGACTTCCAGGCTGGGCTCGGAGTCGAGCTGCTGCTCCTCCAAGATTAAGAGGAGCCCTATGAGGTGGTTCAGGATTCTGATTAGGACTTGAACTGGAGTACACTATTCAATTTCCAGCCCCCGTGCTCAGCAATGCACCACTTATGTGTACCCCTGAGTATAAAAGCATCTACACCAGGCATCGACAACACAGAATACATAAATAATCCAAATATTTAACATTACTGAGGATAACCTCAACATTACACCATTGGCTGCCCTCTCCAATAACTCCGCTTATTTAGTGATTAAAAAAAAAAACGGGAGAGCTTCAGAAAATAAACAATCCACGAATTCACTTTATTAGAACAAAAGGACATAAAATACCACGTGTTACAATTATTATTTCCACTACCATGACACATCTACATCGACAACAAAAATCAGAACTGTTTCACTGGAATCGTGCAGTGTAAATTCAGCCTTTGTCTTGTTAGCCGCACTGCTTGGCTTGTAGGCACACTTGACAACTCTGTTCAGATTTTTGGGATGGTACAACCATGCTTCTATTTAATATATTTAAATCACAATGCGGTTTTAGCTTGCTCACTGTAGAGAAACATACTGACCTGCTGTTGATTTTTAAATATTATGTTGTTGTTTTTCCACTGTTATTTACAGGCAAGCGGTAGTAATTTGAATAGCCATGGTTCTGGTAAATACATTGCTGGTCGGAACTTCTTTTATTTTTTTTAATCAACATAGTTTAGTCTTCCTTAAATGGGTCTTAATGTGTTGATTTCTTTAGGCAATAAGCTACAGTACAGTTTATGGTAAAAGGGAAAACTTAACGACATCTACTTAAAACAGATTTGTAGCAGACCCCCTGCTCCCACCATTAATCACTGTATTTTTTGTGTGGAAATCAAAATGGAAATCTCCCAAATGAAAATAATGAAGCCTGTCATTTCCCTCACTGTACTTTGAGTTCCATATAAAGGCATATGTTACACCCTCAAATACAGCTTGTAGTGTCATTTAAGATAATGTGAGACAGATGCACTGACGTCCACACTAACGAAATAGTTCCTTTTGCTTATTTTTTATTTTATTTTATTTTTTCTTTTGTGGGATAATACCTTCTTAAATTGCCTTGGATGAGTAAGTGACATCGTTTGTGTGTTCTTTACCTTTCTTACCTTTTAGTCGACAAAAAATGCCTTTATGTTGCTAAGTCATTGCCTTCTCTGCAACATCCCCCCATTTATTTGTATTTTTTGTTGTTGCTTTGCAAAGCAGGTTTTGACTGACTGTTTGAAACTGCGCCCCCTAGTGGTCAATTGTAGGCCTTCATTATGGACAAATGTGTGGACCAAGTGCTTTTTGCTCTGCCTCCCAATTCCCTGTTGTGAGAATTTATGCTCATGAGGTGTTGTCTTCAATAACGAGAGGTCCGCAATTGTCTTCAAATAATACTATATTAGTATATTTTTCAGTATTCTATTTAAACAGCGGAACAATCTGTAAATATAATTACCTATCTTATAACCCTGACTAACTGCATTAGATGCCGCACGCACACGTTTTGTTGTTGTTTTCTAAAAAAAAAAAAAATGCTTGTCGTTTAATGAAAATTACAGATTTTTATCTCCCCAAACCCCCACCCCCCACCCCCATTTAAAATCATGTCTGTTTTTGTGTGTTACCTGATTCCGTGCAACCTGGATTTGGAGATTAGGGATGGGCACTGGACTACATTTCTTTGAACTTTTAATTGAGCAATTGATTAATTTAATAATATTTTTATGGCTAAAAATAGTGCATTTCATTATACCATATACTGTCAATTTATTGATTTAATGACTTTTTAATAATAGTTGTAGGAGAGACATAGGAGTATGAATTTGGACATGCTTTTGCCAAAATACGATCAAGAATTGCGGAACACCCCATTTTTTTGTCTTCCTGACATTAGCCCATATTTAGGGGACGGCCCTGTCTCACATAAGTGAGCCAGTACTCGTCTTCATCAAGACGATGACTGGGGACAGAGCCCGATCTTTGTGGATAGGGGGTTCGCATGACTCCTCTCATCATCTCGCCTGCTAGTGTGTGCATAAGAGCAGGCTGGATCTTGCCAGCAAGTGTGCGTGTTCCGGCTGGCAGTTGGCCTTCACTTTTGCCGCATTGCTCAGCGGGCGGGTCAGCTTTCGTACTCATATCAGAAACTGTGTGCTGCGCCCAGCTGCTCGCTTCGACTTGAAAAAGCAAAGTTCACTGTGTGGAGAGAAAGGGAGAAAAAAAGCCAGTGTCCGTAATGGAAAAAAAACAAACATTTTAACTTGAGGCAGTTGTTCAAATGCTACACTGTGTATTGAGTATATACAGTGTAGTGCATAGGCACATTTCAGACATCACTTAAAAGTGGCCCTGGATTATCAACTAGTCTAGTTTTTGTGTCATTTGTTGGTTGTTATGTAAATTAACCCCATTTATAAGTGGGCGTTTTTTGTCCCCATTTTGCCCCTTCCTAACCAAGGATGTAAAATGCCAGACGATCTTATATTTTATAAGATTGCGTTATTAGATTATCCTTCTGTCTGAAGTTTGAGTGGATTTGTCCCGATGATAGAATGTGGGCCCGACAATCTTAAATATTTAACGTTCAATATTTATGACCAAAAATTCTTGAAGTTGACTTCTCTTGAGCTATTTGACCTCGCAAACGGTGACTTGAACCTAATGTAGCCAATCAAAGAAGCGCTATGACCAACAAGGAAGCGGCGGTGATTAAAATGTCCTGCCCAATGTTTTCGTACTGTATACCGTGAAAGTGGAGTCTCTAGATGACAAAAAAATTGCCGCAGAAGACGACTATTTTAAGATTTGAAAAAAAAATGCTTGTATGTACCAGGCCTAAATCTTCTTTCTCCAGTTTGCTTACAAGCCATTTAAAAGTCATTTTTTTTCCTCATGTCCCATCTCAATGCTTTGTTAAACATAATATAATAGCTGACTGAAGTGGTCTTGCGTGCACCAGCGCTGGTTGCAGTCAAATCACGCACTCCATTTCACATCCATCAACAATTCTGTGCTATCGACAAGAGTTCTTAACATCACGTAATCATTTTGTGTGATCGCCATTTTAAATGAGTACGGCAAAAATGTACGTTATTCGAAATACACCAATTTAATGCTTTACCTCAATATTTAAAAGGTAGTGTTGCTGCTCGTTGTAAAAAAAAACAAAAAAAAACAACCCCACTATAAATGCTTTTAAGTTAGTGGTTTTCTCTGTGCCAGGAATAGATGAAGGGATTTGTAATAACGTTTTTAAAGTATGTATTTTAAAATAGGACACGCTCTGGGACACAATGCCATTAGTTGACGTCACGACGTTCGCGTCAACATAATCGAATCCTATAACTAGAGGTTTTTTTTTCCTGCTTAAATGAGAATTCTATAGTAAGATAATTCTGCATGCTTTTTAATAAGATTATATGATACAGTTTGAAGCCAGTGTTTTTTTTGTTGTTTTTTTACCCTCTCGGGTGTGGAGGGTGGCGGCCGAGGTACTGCTGATCATGGGGTGTGCGAATGCGTGGTCGACGTCATCCGTTTTCCGAGGACGTATTATGTAAATACGAGAGAACTGCTGTTTTTATGCCACGAGAGGGCGCCGTCAATACAGAGACACAGTAAAGGAGCGCCGATAACATTATACCTCTTTTTTCTACAGTAGCATTTCAAGGAGAAAAAATAAAGGTCTTTTGATATCATCAAATAACTCAACTTAGATACTGTTAGCCAAGCCGCTGTAAGTTTGATTTTAACTTATTAAGACGTCAATTGTAAAAATATGCTAACACTGAGATGTGTTCTTTGGCTTCTAGTCTGCATTATCAAATCAGGTTGACAACCGTGTGTTGCTTTTAATTCTATTTTACAGGCTTTTTTTTTTTCATTTTCTACTGTTATACAACACGTTTGATCCTTATTTTTTTCTTCCTGTTTAGATTCCCACCTGAGTTGTCTTATTAGTAAGCCTAATTTATACTTTTGTAGCAACACTATTTTTATATAATAACAAAGTAAGGGTTCAGTGTCTTTTTTTTTTTTTGTCTTCTAATGGCAGCGCTGTTCAAAACTGTTTCTGGACTACATAACCCACTGTAGTATGTGATGTGTGAATAAACTCCTAATCTGTGTCTGAAGTCTTGTGTACATGATGCAATTCTTGTCATAATAGAATATTTATAAATATATGATATTGCATTAAGTCACGAATGTGCCATCGATGCACAAAACCTCACATTCTTCAACAGAGTACTTTGAATGTGCACAAGGCCTAAATTACATTTTCATTTTCCAAAGCATTGCACTTAATATTTTATCCAGAAAGATTTGTTTCTTTGCTTCTGTTATATATTCGGTTTTGTCTGTTTCCTGGGACGTTTGCATTGCTGGCCCTACGTGAATAATGCAATGTAATATATATATTTTTTTTTTCGGGGGAGATGCAATGTAATATCACTAAAGTGGGATTTGATTATTACTTAGTCTAAGGCTGTGATTCCCATAAATGATTTTAAATTAATCTAAGCCAGCCACATATAGTGACAGGCATGACAAAAGTTTTTCCTCTAGATGGCAAAATGAACAATGAATATCAATCTATTGTCAATCATACAACCGAGTAATAGTTTTTGTGTTCAACTATGACCCCGATTTATAATAATAATTTTGTGAGTAAATTGAACCCATAATTATTTTAGTGTATATGCTTTTTTTTTTTTTTTTAAATAAATATGCTCCCTTCCTTGGCTCAATAAAGGTTCTACAATATCGGAAGATTGTTTAAAAAAAATAAAAATGAAACTGGACAAGTACTGTCCTCCTTTATACTGTTCTCGACCGCTAGATGGCAGTGCCCCTTCAGATTTAATACATAACTTGGTCCCGAGTCGCTTGTCAGTCAACCCCCACAAAAAAAATCAGCACTACTGAATAACCTTGTGGGCGTTTCATTGAAATATATTTGCTGGTGACCTGAAATTGGGAGAGATGATCATGTTTAGACTAATTATTAATTTTGTGTTTTATGCCAACTCATCGAATTTCCTCCAACAACACGCATTGACACAAACTTCTAGTCTAGTATACATATTTCAAATTTGGTAACATGTTTTAAATTTAATTGGGGAGGGGTTTCCACACGTCATTCAACGTCAACTAAACGTTTCCTCACTGCTTGCTAGTATGACATACACCCACTTGCACAACTCGCAAAGCTGCTCAAAGTGAACCATTTAATTGGTTGAGTGGGGTCAAGTTGGTTTGTGAAAGAAGCATTTATCAAACCAATCTAATAGTTGTAAAGCCGTATAAGTAAGGCGTCTGCATCCGGACTCGGAGGCGGACCTATCCTGCTCGTCTGCTCACTGAGCAAGAACAATCAGGAAGGAAGGAGGCATTCTCCTCTTCCTCATCTTCATCTCCTTCCTGTATGGAGCACCTGACTTATCAGGAGTGACACGAATGTACAGAAGTGCCGGGGCGCATCCGGCCGGCCTGCTGTCAGGTGTCGTTCCCGCTAACACTCCAACATAGGCCGTGACCTCACAAGCCCCTCAGTTTGCATCTAGCATCGTGCCCACACTTACTGCACTGCCTGCCTGCTCCACTGGCTGCCTCTGCGTATGCATTTATACTAGGGGTGTCAAAATCAGTGCGTTCATTTTGAGTTAATTCAAGGTTCCTTTAACCCCACAATTTTTTTTTACGCACGATGAATGACCGCCTCTTACTTGGAAAACCCGTACCGGGGGAATTCCAGTTGCGACGTCCATGTCAAAATTTAGCAGTAATACATTTAATAATAATACATATATTTGTGGAGACTGGGACCAAGTTGTATTTTACAATTTTTCACAAATTACTTCATGTTAAAGATTAGATATCTTTTACTATGAAAATAAAAATGCAGTGTCTTACAAATGCAATTATGCCATCTAGTGGCAGAAAAATGACCTCAACACAAATCAATCTCACACTTTTTTACAGTACATCTTTTTCATTTTAACTCAATCATTATGAATTATTATGAAATTGTTGTATCAATGACTAAAAGATGCAGCCATATTCCTGTTATTAATCATATTGTCCACTTTTATGTTAACAAGAGTATGAAACAATACTTAATTGTACATTTTATTTATTACATTTTTATTTTATTTAAAACAGATATAAATATATCCTGAGTTAACTATTGAAGTCATTTGATTAATTCAGATTAAAAATTTTAATCGCCTAACACCCCTAATTTATACACACAATATGTACAGTAGATGCATGATCTATGTGTCAAATAGAAGCTATGTCAAAGTTCCAAGACTGGTGTCACAAAACATAGATTTCAATTCTTGTTAACTGGAAAAATAAACAAACTCTGAATATCGACCAATGGTCTAACCTCCTCATAAATCACATTTTAATGGAAAAAATATCTGCCTCAAATAAAAACCAAATATCAAAATTTATAGAAACATGGTCTACGTATATAGAATTTTTTAACCTAATTCTGGTCACTTAATTCTGCCTGTTAGCGAGAGCCACCACATCGTGATAACTTACATTGATGTTTCTGCATTTGGCAATTTATTATATTATATTATTAGTATGGGATTTTTTTTTATAGGTTTTAGGTGAACTAATGAATACACACACACTCGCACGCATGCACACACACACACATACACATATTCACCCACATACAAAAATATATATATATATATATATTTAAAAAAAAAAAAGGAGAGCAATGATGACATGTCAAATCGAATGAACAATACTGAGCTCTCCAGAAAAAAAGAAAAAAAAAACATAGATTTCAACCCCAACCTACAAAGTACACATTTTCCCCATCAATCAGCATGGCTACAAAAAAGTCATCATCATCCCGGATATCTGCAGGAAAGTAAGGGATGCCCTCACTTTTCTGAGATACTATCATTCGTTTGTTTTCTAACATTCAACCTCATTGGTCGTGGATTAGGTGGGGCAAGGCCTCTATCAGAGAGGAGGACATTATTTAAGGAGTTTTAAATACTGATATTAGCAGTACACCTGAATGAATGTCTTCTGCGTGACAGCTCACAAGCACACAGGTAAAGTCAAACATCAGTGAAGCCCCGCCCGTGATGGGGAATTTCCGAGGCATTTAAAAAATTCATGTCCAAGTGACGTTTGACTGGAGGAGGCCCGACTGCGTGGCCACTGTGCCGAAAGGAGGTCAAGGTTAAATTTCTGCTGCGGTGCTATAAATAGTCCCTAAAACACCGTCCCCATCCCTCCCAACCACACAGATCTCACTGTTATCATTTATTCATTGCCACCATGATCCAGACGTTCCGTGCAGCTGGAAAAAGCCAGCGTGTCATTCGCATTGTGGACTGTTGGATTTAGGGAAACAGGCTTGTTTGCTCTCCCCACACACGTCATTGCCAGCACTGATTCCCAATGAGTGTGTGTAACTTGGCGGGGAAGTTACTATGAGTCGCGGGTTAAAGTCGACTCCTCTTCCTCAAACAATCTGCTCCTCCTGTTGTTCCTTTGCCTTTTTTTTCATCCCCTCCTCTAAAATGTCTTCCATTGCATTTTTATTACAGTACATCTCCTTCCAATAGCTTGAAAGAGCCTCAAATGTTCATTTTTCCCACAAATACATGCAAAATACACGCCCTTGTCAAAATTGATTTTCTCTTCCTGTCAATCTAAAACAAGTGTCACCTGTCCAATAAATGTAATTCCTGTTTTTTTCTGACTTCCATATTTTTCTTACCAGTGGCTTGTGCTTTGTTGTCAACAAATGTCAAGACCCAGAAAGGAGCAGCAAATGATCCTCGCAAAGCAGCGCCAGGGAGAAAACTCACCATTTTCGTGACGTCAGTGGACTCGTAAGTAGTAGAAAATGATTGAATGAGCCCTTGAAAATTGAGGTACTCTGCATCAAAATTCTTTTTTTTTTGTTACTGAATGGTTAATGTTGTATTTCTGTGAAGTTTTTTTTTTTTAAAGACTTGTATGCAAATAATTGAGCCTTCGAATTTCCTGCCCATTCATTTAATATGAAATTCAACCAGAGTTAATTTACATTGCCTATTTCTGAATAGCAATAGGCCTACAAAGCTCAAAATGAACGCCTCATCAAAAAGCAAAACTGAGACTCAACCGCAGAGACAACCGCCAAACTATAAGAAGGAGAACCACAGAGATGGTCCCAATTTTTTTATTTTATTTTTTTATTTTTGTTGGACTCATACGGCACCTGCTGTGGGTTGTCAGAGGTTGAGGGAAGCTCTGACTTACGCCGCAGAAGTTAGCTAGCAAAACGTTTCGATTGGCTACTAGTGCCCTTAAACATGTTGCGAAGACTTTCCTAAGTCATTTATCACCTCCTCTGTGGCGGTTCTGTTACAATATACATGACAACTACCACCACACTGAGTTTCTCCAACCATTATCGCTCCTAAATCCGCCATAGTCAGAATCATTACAGTGTTAGCAAGAATTAGCATTAGCTAACAGCATTGGTGTCTGCTAGCATACTCAAATATTTTGAGTATGCTAACAGCATTGGTGTCTGCTAGCATACTCAAATATTTTGAGAAATTGTCAATGTTGTGTTTGGCGCTGTAATTTGACAGCTTTGTCATAGAATTCTGCCATCAGAAGTGAAAATACAGGATGTTTATGATTAAATTAGTTAGCGGTAGCTTTGCCTATTTATGTCTGGATGTGTAGGTGGTGCAGGTGTGTAGGGGATCGACTCTCAAGGGACTCTCCGTAAGTCTCTAATAACACTACAAAAAGTCGCTCGTATCATGTTTGGGTTCTGTTTTTCCTTGTGTGTCTCCCTTGGTCTTGTTAAGTGTAATCCTGCCCTTCCTCGTGTCAACCAATCAGAGCCCTCAGCCACTTGTGTCTTGCCCAGGTGTGTCTTGTTGTGTCATTAGCGTGTGTGTGTGTATTTAGTCTCGTGTCTCTCCTCTGTCTGTGTCGGTTCATTGTCATTTCCCTCCCGTCATGCCACCAGTTTTTGCCTTGTTGTCCTCGCCATGTTTTGTTTTCTCTTGCCATTTAGAGTTTGCTTTTGTTTTGTAGTAATTAAAGTCCTTTTTTGTACATCACGTTCGCCTCCTTTCCCTGCTTCCCTGCCACTGGGTCCTCCACCAAACTTTACCTTCTTGAAAGCTAGGTTGGTTGCTCGTTGCTTTTTGTGTGTAAAATTGTAATCTGAGAGGGGTTAGAAAAAAAGGTATATAAATATAGTGAAAAAGTTGGCAACAATGAGTTCGCATTGCATGCTTTTGCATAAAACACCAAAACCCCAAATCAAGCAATTTGAGCCAGTCCAGTGTTAGAAACGGCTGTTAAATGTACTGTAATTCTTTATCCTTTGTGTATTTTGACATAATGTCAACGGGCCTTTTAGTAAGACACTTGGGAACTGTTTCATATTGCGAAAAACGGAATAATACATCTCCTTAGAAGTGGAAAGTTGACACGTCAATCACATCAACTGTAGGTTACTTTATTGCATATTCATTGAAAGGCATAAAAACATTGTGCACATATTTCTGGACCTAACTGTTAGATCTCATTAAATTGGGCAAGTGGCCTTATTGTTGTGGACTATTGTGCAGAGTACAATACAATTGGGTTTTAAATGAATATTTTACTAGTAAATAAGAAGAGGGGAAGCTAAATTGTAAGTGATTTAGCATCCAGTGCAGTTTTTTATCATATATTCTCTCCTCTCATTTTCCGTGATTTGTAACCCCTTTTGGCTCCGACTATTCCTGTGGGAGAATAATTCCCTGGCACAGGCGCCAATTGGGCAATTTTGATTTGATAGGATGCTGAAAAATGACCCATTTATTAGCTTTGATAATTAAAGCTAATGGATCATCGCAATTTTCCAAAGCCTGGCATGAAAAGGGAATGAGCTTGCAATTTGGATACATGATGCATGATTTATAGTTAAATGGGAGTAAGCACGGCTAATCGCCGAACTATTTGATGTATTTATGTTTTTTTTCTCGCCATGGTAACGTGTCAATCGGCTAATATGAGCTCAAACAACGTCGAGTGTGTGCATGTGTGCGTGCGTGTTTATGTGTGTATGTGGTTGCGCTTTCCTCGCAGTGTCGCAGATGTGGCGAGGACGCGAGGGCACTCCAGGTGCAACGTGATGACGCACGTCCATGTGGGAGTCCTTGGCAGCGTCCTTCAAAACGAGGGGGAAAAATGCGAGGCAGCAGGCAGGTTTGTTTCACAAGGTTTAATGATTCCTTATGTCATTAAAAAAAGAAAAAGGAAAGAAAAAAAACGATGAGCTGATTGATCAGGCTTTATTGATCTGCCACAACCCTTTGACCTCCTGATTGATGGTGGGCCTTATAATGAGACCTCGGATCAGGAGCTATAGGGTTTGGGAAAGGCTACCCATGGGAATGGTGGCTTAAACACACACACACACACACGCACACACACACACACACACACACACACACATACAGTGCAGCTCAATCAACTTGGTGCCATTGTTACATTGCCATGCCCTCGATAACCCCAATTTGCATAATCGGCTTTTTGCATTGTGTGGCCCAGACACATTAAGGTGCGGCGTTGCATTGTTGACTGCGAATCAGCATGTGCCCATTGTTTGCTCATCTGCATTGTTTACTTATGCCGCAGCATGTGTTTTTCAGCTTTAGCCCGCCCGCTAAACGAATTACGCCGCCTCCTCCGCCCCGCATATACATTACAGCCATGCATCGCCGTCATGTCAACAACGCACACAATGTTGTTGACACACCGGCGCACCCCGAAGCGCGTGAGTTGTGTTCTTTGCATCGCGTTGTGTTCACGTTGTTTACCATATGCATTCTGGACATTCCAGACATTTTTTTTCTCTGCCGGGAACTTAAATGGAGTCAGAGAGGGCTGTGCAGTGGTTATAAATCCTACAGACAAGTCACAATGTCATCAACATGATTTTTAGGGGGTGCACGCTAGTGAAAGGGGGTGCGCCAAATCTGCCCGAATGATATGCCCTGGGGTGAGACGGTGTGCCAACTCTAACGAGTTGATAGTGGTGGGTGCTTTCATAGGTTCGGGAGTGGCTTTGTTTTTTTGAGGGTGGGCACTTGGCAGTGGGGTGCGCCAACTCTTTTGGGATTTTGAATGTAGTGCACTATTAACAAGTTTATAGATGACTTTTCCTTTTTAGGGTGTAATGTTAGGGAAGGTGTGCTGCACTGACGGGATGTTGAAGTGGGTGTACAGCTCCAAATGTTTGGGTGTAGCATTTTTCTAGGGTGTAGCACGTGCACCAAGGTTATTATAGTGAGCAAAAACCAACAAAATATATTTTGTTATTTTAGTTGTAACTAAAATTAAATTGAAAAAAAAAAATGGTTTCGTAATAAAATCAAATAAAACAAAAATGCTTTAAAAAATAAGAAAGAAAATTAACTGAAACTACAGTTTATGTTTATACAACTAACAATAATTAGAGCAAAAATTCCCTTTGTTTTTGTCTTTGTCAATTGATATCATGGACAAATACTGTACTCAAAATATTAAAAATAAATAACCTGCTCTACAAAATCATTACAACTACATGATTCAAATTCAAAACCAAAGTAAAACTATAATGAAAAATCCAAAGCAAAAAAAAAAAAAAAGTAGTTTTTCTTGAGCGTGTGTGCTCGGAGGAGAGGGTGTGTCCACTCTGTCAGGATGTTGAAAAGGGTGCACGGCTTCAAAGGTTACACTCTTAAAACTGCTGGGTTAAAAGTAACCCAAATTGGGTGGAATTCTGTATTGGGTTGATGATTTAACCCAGCACATTGGCTCAAGATTTGGATTCAATAAGAGGTTAAAAACTACCCATAGTGATGAGTTCAAGCTACTTATAGCTGATTACCAGGTTATCAGTACAGCTGTGGTTAACATTTTCTAAAAAGACGAAAGTTTCCACAGCACTCAAAAGTCAGCCGTGTTACCCACTGAGCCATTCAGCTGCCACTTCAAAGAGTGTTACACTAAGTTTACTTACACTTCTTGTCCATGACAAAACTGTCAGATGTTAAAAGGGGTGTGTGACTCCAAAAGTTGGGGATTGGCTCATCTCAAGAATTAAGAAGTATTGTGCTAAATTCATGTTGAGTGTGGCTGGCAGGTAAAAAAAACTCAACTGGTAGTTGAGTCATTCCATCTGAATCATTGGCTTTATAAACATTAGTTGCATGTCAATACGCTTTTGTCGGAGGACCAGGCTGCATCAAATGTACTGTATTGAGCAAAAAGTCTTTGTAGCATTAAAAAAAAAAAAAAAGAGTAAACGTTAAGAACACTTGTGAATGCTTTGAATTTGTCGGCATGTTTTTATGTTGGGTTTGACTGACAGATTGTTTCGAACCTTTCAAATGACGCTGCTTGACCTATGATCTCTTCGTAAACATAACCTTTTCCCAAAGGAAATCATGTAAAGTCAATGAATGTCTTCCAGTCTATCAACATTATGACTTTATTTTCTTTCCTCCAAAATGTTAATCTTAACATCTAAAAGTTAATTTTGTAAGAATGACAACGTTTTTCATATGATATTCCAACTTTATCCTGAGTATCACCACATATGTAAGAAGACATTTTTTGTAATGCTACCACTTTATTTGCAACTCTTATCTTCTGATTGCATATTACAACTTTTTCTTTGATAAAATATCACGATGGTTATGTAACATCATGACTTTTTTCCACTTTCACTTTATTTATGCTCCTATAAATAGTATATATTATATATATATGGTATTCTGATTAATATTGTGTTTGTGCAAAATGAATTAAGCAGCAAAATCAACCTGTTTTTATCCATCTCGGGGGGTGGACATTTTGTCACTTGCTGTTGACTGAAAATGACATCACAGTGTCTCAGGGGTCAGGTAACGACTAACCACAGCTCAGCTGTTTTCTGAGTTTGGTCATTTGACGTTCGCACACTGAGCCATGATTGGTCGTTACCTGAGCACACAACTATGTTGTCATTTTCAGTCGACAGCAGCTGACAAAATGGCCGCTCCGAGATGGATAAAAACTCGTGGATTTGTGTTTAGACTAGTGGGGCCACATAGAACATATTGTAAAGAACATTTTTGACTTGACTTTCCGTTTAAAAGGTTTGGGAATGTGGTGACCCACAAGGTGTAGACATTCACCGGGGACCTACAACTTTAAGGGATGAGTGGAAGTATGCCATTTCTCGGATCCAAGTCACAATAGACATCAAAGGATTTAATTATTTAATTAGTATTAGTTGTTGCTTGCTATGAAAACAGTTTTTGTGTGGAGAGTAAAAAAGATATGCCTTGGTCTCCCCATCTCATCATTTACCACGTCTCCACAATTGGTGACCCCGACATGTTGTTTTAGGATGATTATTGGAAAGAATGCGTTAGTGCTGTTGCGTTTCCGCAATTTGAATTGTGTTAGGGCCACGTTTAAATATTGTTTTTTAGGGGGCGGTAATATTCAGATAAAAAAAAAACTGGTAAATTTGAGTTTTTATAAAGTGGCAAATTTGTGACTTTATAAAGTGGCAAATTTGCAAGAGAAAAACTTGTAAATTTGCGAGTTCATAAAGTGGCAGATTTGCGAGAGAAAAAACTCAGAAACTTACGAGAAATATACGTGGCGTACTCGGATGTTTGTGCCTATACTTTTCGGTCGGGTTTTCAAATAAGGAAAATTATTATTTACACGTTCATGCATTTTAGTATTTTTTTGTACATGTAACTAATTAAATTTCTCAAATCTGCTGTTCTCCATCATTCACTTGCATTTACCTAACGTAAGCTAGCTTCTTATTGGTTAGTGTTAGTCAGCTGATAGGGGATCAGGAAGTGTTGTCGCTCTCGCTGCCGTGTATGATGAGTAAAGTTTAAATTAAGAATAAATCTCTCCATCCTGACTTTTCATTTTATAAACGGTGTTCTATAACGAATACTTACGTTATTATAGCTACGCTACATGCATTTGCCGTAACTTTAATGTTTTTTTCTCTCAAATTTGCCACTTTATAAAGTGGCAAATTTACAACTTTATAAAGTGGCAAATTTGTGACTTTATAAAGTGGCAAATTTGCAAGAAAAAAACTAAATTTGCGAGTTCATAAAGTAGCAGATTTGCGAGAAAAAAAAAATCTGAAACGTACGAGAAATATACGTAGCGTACTCTGATGTTTGTGCGAATACTTTTCGGTCTGGTTTTCAAATAAGGAGAATTATTATTTACACGTTAATACATTTTGGTATTTTTTTGTACACGTAGCTAATTTAATTTGTCGAATCTGCTGTTCTCCGTCATTCACTTGTATTTACCTAACGTATGCTCGCTTTTTATTGGTTAGTGTTAATCAGTCTTTATAAAGTCGGTAATTTGCGACTTTATAAGGTGGCAAATTTGCAAGTCTTTTTTCTCAGAATTTTACCTCAAACTCCCCCGAAAACACAAAATTTCTTGGCCCTAATACGCCATCGGATCTCCATACCCTGTTGAAATGTTACGTTGCTTCAAACATTTGGGAATGGTCTTTTTTTTTTTTTTGTGCACTGGAATGGTGTGGTGCACTAAATGCTGCGCATGTTGAAAGGGGTGCGCCTTGAACCAATGAAGTTATTTTTTCATACTCTTCCAATGGACCGTATCCCATTCACCTTAACAGACATTTTCCACTCATCCTCAACCAAAGGGTTCAGGCTACCTCAAGAAAGCGTTCCGAGGAATCATCTCTTTCCTGACGCCTTCGTTTGTTCCAGCCAGGCTTGGCAACAACGTGGCCTCGTGCCCAAAAAATCCTGGGATGCGTCAAACCGCTTCATTCGTCCGCGCAGAGCACTCGAATTAGTATTTTTATTGTCGAGCGTCAGTGCAAGTGTATTTCAAGCGGACCAGCTAACGAGCGCGTTAAATATCTCCATATGGACGTTTCCTAGCGTCTAGACGGAGGGGCAGTGGTGGTGGCGAGCGGCGGTGTGCTGACTGCGCCATACTCGGCGCATATAATTCTTCTCCCGCAAGCAACGCAATTCAAACAAGGTTCCAGCAGCCTTGGTTGTGGTCGCCGAGCCATAATGGATTAATATTATTTACTACACGCTTCACTCGCAACGGCCGCAGCCAAACTCCAGGATGTGGCTGTGACGGCCACTTTTTCAATGCCAGGGCCTTCCTGTTAGACTAATTCATCACACTTTCTCCCTTTTGAGGAACAATTGATCTTCTCAAAAAGTCCCATAAAGGCTGGCACCTTAACGCTTTCGTCTATATTACTGCTTAACCGTGCAGGAGCGGCTATAAACTTTGTGAGCTCATTAATTTTCGTAATGAACCGGCATAAACCAAAAGTGTCCAAAAATACTCAGTCAACACATCCACTGGAAAACACCTCTCTTAAAATGTATTGTGAAGGCAGTTTCAATGTTTTGGCTAATTTATCACCTTGTATTATAGAGTGAAACCTCTTGAAGGATGCTGGTCGAAGCTTCTTTTTTTTTTGTCTGTGAGACAGCTCATGCATCCATAAAATAAGTCCAATCACCCCCCAAAATCTTGAGATTTTATTTACTACATGTCCTTTTTTAGACACGGGCAAGGCAACTTTATTTAAACAGCACATTTACTAAAAAAAAAAATGGGGAAAAAAATATTTTAAAAATGCTTTAAAAGACCTCAATCATAGGCCTGAGGTAAAACATCACAGTTGGGGCTGCC
The DNA here is from genome assembly GCF_051991255.1 of Vanacampus margaritifer. NCBI lineage: Eukaryota > Metazoa > Chordata > Actinopteri > Syngnathiformes > Syngnathidae > Vanacampus > Vanacampus margaritifer. The sequence goes on from NC_135445.1 coordinate 10,544,123, forward strand.
TTTTAACAAGCTAGAGTATTTAGTAGAAATTTAATATTTTATTAAGAAAACAGTAGCCCTGCTTTTGTCTCAAGAAGGGTTTGATCCACTCAATCAGTTCCAGCTCTTCTCATTGAGTTTTCAGAGTAGCCCTATTTGACCTCAAACAAGAATATTTCTTAACTTGTACCACTCAATATCAACAGGCCTAATTTCTGTTGCATTTAACAGGGTGACCAGACGCCTCAGCTCACCGAGACAGTCTTGGTTTTGAGCGTTGTGTCCCGAGTCTTGGCGGTTTTCACCAGCCTCATTGTTTTGATGCACTTTTACGCAGGTCCCGTCACACAGTTGTCATAGCGATTCATACAATAAACCAATTAAAAAGGAGTTTAAGTGTTAAATTCCTGCCAGTAGTACTAGCTAGTGTAGCTGCTAGAGTTTTTAGCAGGCATGTTTTCTTTATACTGGAACTACAACTATGCTTATCTTATGCTGCATTCGAGGAAGGCCGGAAGTCAGATTTATCTTAGTTGGCTTTTCCCATTTCCGACTTGAAAGTGTTCAAGGTGAAAGTAAACGACCAAAATGGCGGATAGTGATGAATTGTTTTTTATTTTGGTCTTCAAAACCTTCGCACAATTTTGCTTAATTTATGTATTTATCTGATTTTACAAGCATTCCATACAGTTCAATAGTTTGATGTATAATTTCATGCAGAGAGATAGCCGCATACTGTCACATACGTTATGTGAAGTCAAGTCGAATATTTATGAATGAAGAAAGCTATCTATCTAGTTTTATACTCAAGTATGCTGTCTTTTACCATTCTGTGGTCGCCATTGTAGAGTGATGTCACATTGTAGTTGGTTGGTGAAGTCGGGGTTCTTTTTTTCCCCCAACTTCGCAAGTGGGATTTCCGAGTTCAATGGGGCATTCACGTACACTCCTGCTGGTTTGAAGTCGGAAAAGTCTGACTTCCCACTTTCCTCAAATGCAGCATAAGAATCATGGGAAATGTAGGTCTGCTAGCCTAATGCTGCAGTTGCTGGTCAGACCCAACTAGAATTGCTACCCGTCCTGTTTTTCTCATAGTTGTTCTCTTTGTTTACCAGCTGTCCTGGGAAAATTAAAAATCTCTCCAGGGACACAATTTGTCCCTTTTTTGGGGGGGGGGGGGGGGTGATGCCAAAAGCTAATTTGATTTCCTTAATTCTGTCGTCACTTTTATATATATATTTGAACAAAAAGTGGCACCTCCAAAATTATTTATACCTTTCTCCTAAAAAATCTATAGAAAAGCCTTTATTGGCTATTACAGCAAATAAAATGCATCCTATAGTTGCTGATCAGCTTTTTGCATGACTCGGCTGATATTCATCTTTAGAGATGAGCTCTTCTTGACATCACCCTGATCTTTAGTTCCATCCACTGATTTTTAACTGACTTGAAGTGCCCAGCTTGATCAGGTGTCCCTTTTTTTACAAATCCAAGGTGGCAACCCTATATCCAACGCAAGATAAACTTTTCTGGCAACATATTCCAAAGTTACAATGCACGAGGTAATCGTCACATCCAGCGTCCAATAGCTGCTGGTGCTGAGCAAAAAATGTTGGGTCATGGTGAGTGTGCATTGCCTTGTGTAGTGTTGTTGAACTGTCATCTAAGATAGCATTTAGCATAAGGTGGGTTGATGAGTCGCTCATGAGTTTGTCGGCCAAACCGGCTCAAGTGCAACCTCAAAGTCGCAAGCAAGAGTCCAAGCGGCATGCAGGACGGTTGGATGTGGATGAATAACGCGGTGGCATCCCGCCTCCTCTCGTGTGTGTGCGTCGCTCCGCAGCTGGAAGCTATGACTAATGGATGCCGGGGCACGTGGACGAGGGAAGATCAAGTGGCCGACCCGGGGGGAGTTAGAAGCGCTGGGATGAAATATAGAAATACATTTTTAAAAAAACACAGTAAAATGTAATAGATCATGACGTGCTGATGGAAAGGCTCATGGGAGACATCATTCAAGGCCAGAAATCAGAGATGAAATGACTCAACTACACGCTGCCATCCACACTGAGCTAAGCAGCCTAATGCTGAAATGTGACCTTACAATTATTTGCTTCATAATCCTTTAGATCAGCTGTTCCCCAACTTTTTAAGCCGCACCTCCTTTCAACATCCCGACAAAGCTGGCGCACCTCCTCTCCTCTAACGCTTACCCTGAAAAATGCCATTCTTTAACTTTCTGATGCTGCACACCCTTTTCAGGATCCCAACAGAATGAATGTACCCAAAAGTCTCTTCCTAAACTTTTGACGTTGCACACAACCTTCAACATCTTCACAGAGTTCACACATGAAACAAGTCTGCACACTTCTTTCAATATACCAACTGAGGTGGCGCACATTATAGAAAGGCTGTTTCCAAGCTAGCACACGTACCCCCTTAAATATACCGTAAGAGTTAGCGTACCCCAAATAATACCTTGAAAAAAAAATCCTGACAGAGATGGTGCATCCACTCTCTCCAGTGTGCACCTCAAAAAAAATATATACAAACACAACTAATTAAGAATTAATCCCCTCCATTTTTTTTCTTTTTTCAATTCATTTTTTTTGTGCGGCAAATTATAAACATAATTTAGAATAAGAATCATCGTTTATGGCCAAGTGCATACTAAAAACACACCAGGAATTGTCTTCAGTCGCAACCCGTTCAAGAAACATGAAAAATAACAATGACCACCAGAGGGAGACAGAACAGGAAGCCTGGCAGCTCGCTAATTAGCGCCCTGTGTTTTTCTAAAACGGTTTCATCTTCTACAGTGGACCTTCGCATGGAGCTACTTGCGATCCGGCACCTGTGATTTCACATGTATGCGGATTAATTTCCATTCACTTATATTTTTCTCTCTTGGGGAGACAACCTGGTTGTTGTTTTGGGTGGAAACGCATAGTGGAGATTTGTTAGCATTTTTGAAAAAAAAATGTGGGTTTCCAAACTACTGAACATTTAAACAATGTGAAAATGTTCGCTTCTTATTAAGCCCCCTATATAAAACAGCTCCCTTGATTTAAAAAATAATAATAATAATAATTCAAAAAATAACACCTTTTTACTTTTTTTTTATGTGAGTTTTTACTGTTCATGGGCACATATTTTGTCCTTATTTAAAATAGCATTTTTGTCATACATCTGGTCAGGAAGTGTGCTGACTTTTAATCTTTCCTAGCTCAGATGCTTAATACTTCAGTGGTCTTTGATCCCAATCAGGCAGGACCCCTCTTGTGCTGTTTTAGCATTAGCTTTGATGCTAACATGACTTTTTGGATCCTGTCCCGCTTTTTCGTTTTTCCCCCGTCCACAGCGTGCATACCATATAAATACTCGTGTCCATCTGAACTGGCTGCCCTTCCATGCTAAGCGCATCACAAAAAAAAAAAAAATGACAGCTGTCAAAAGCATTAGAAAAGATTAAACCCGATTTATGCGTATAGCGTATACGTTTCCCCATAATCTTTGCCGTTGGTTAAAAGTAACAAAACAACACCTCTGCGCCGTTCCCTCACGGCCCTCGTCGGCAAGTGGTTTCCTTTTGAGCCCGGGGGGGGGGCGGGTGCAACGTTCTGCGTGACAGTTTTCACGGAATGGCTGAAAGTTTGAGCCGCTGCTGTTAGTTTGTAGTCGGGATTATACTCTTAAGAGCTTTAATGGGTTATTCTCTAACGCTATTTAGAAAGAGAAGCCCGTGTGAGATTCTGGCAGCCATCACAAAGTCCTGTTTTCCATATTTTGATGTTTGCGTTCCATAGTCACTGATATCCTTGCACAGTGTTGACACTTGGACGTAGATGGCGTAAGATCAGCAACAATATTTGAAAAGACCAAAGCATTTAGGTTTGCACTTTAAAACAGTCACAGATTAAGCTCAGTGCATTAATGGATTATGAGGCTGTGTTTTTTCCCCTCCTATTTATCTGCTGCCGCGCGCTCCACAGTGGCTCGGATGACGCAGTGGGATTATTGCGGGAGCACGCCGCAACCGCTTTTTCTCTAAACACAAGTGAGAACGAGCCACCGCATCGCCGCGGGAGTTGGACGATGTACATCAGAAGCCCGCCGTATCGTAAAGGCCCTTGTCAACCTTCGAGCGGTGGCTGTGCACACTTTGCTTCACGGGAGTCAGTATGCAGTTTCTCGAGGTTAAAGCCTGTGGAGGTCCGTAGGGTCTGCGCACTATGTCAACTTCTCGGCCTAAGGCCTCTTAGGTCTGTAGGTTAAAACTGGATATTGTTATTTCTGGAGCGTCAAATTTAAAAATAACCGGATCATCTTGTGTAATAAGGAGACGGTGTGACCATAAGGCCCTTTTCGTGAGTTGGAATGGTGGTGGAGTGTCTGAGGGGGTGGCGGGTGAGTTGGGGCTGTAAAACAGACTAGTAAAACAATCTCATTGCGTAACAACAGAATGCAGAATACCATAACATTAGGTACACTTGTGTGATCTAATAGCAATAACAAACGATGGGCAAGTAGTGATAGCTGCTATTAGTATCGGGTCGATATCCGACCTTATTTCAAGGTATTGGTACTCACAACAGCATCCGATATCAAAATTTCGCCCCCTCTTGTGGCCATTTTACGATCAGGAACTATAAATTAGAAGTGAGAAGAATAAAAATTTGCCCCACCCCCAACTCTCCCCCTGCAACAGGACTGGACTGGCACAAATAATCGGCTCTGGTATTTTGACTTCATCCCAATTCCTGACTGCCTTTGACTACCAAGTAGCTCTACCACTGATGATTATTGGTTCAGTTGAATCTCAATATTGTAAATGGATGAATGGGCTGCTCATTCTAAATTGTGGGTCGGTCTCCCGGAGTAAAATGGAGGCAAATAATAATTGAATAGCATAACATCAGCCCCAAAGGACACGGGCCCACCGGGCATCTGCCCTACGTGCCAGATGGCCAGTCCAGCCCTGGCCGCGACTATAAATAGTATCATTTGTCTATAAAATTGTTGAATCTTGGTGTTTGTGGTTGGCAATGTTGGGCGAGCTACTTCCAAAATGTAGTGGTAATATATAATATATTTCCAGTTACTATCATTTGAAAGTAGCAGAGTGGAACCTTGAGTTACCAACGACCGTTTCCTGCAAAGGAGAATGTATTTGTTTTTCAAATCTGTGACACTTCTTTTCAAGGTCATACACCTTTTCAATACGACAATATGCCCCCCCCCCCCCCACCACACACACACACACACACACACACACACACACACCAACCCCCACACAACCCGAGCAAGGGACACAAAGGGAAATATGTGGGCCGAAGTCACAACAACACACGAAGGAAGAAGGCAAATATTGAATGTTTGTTCCCGCTTTCCTTTTATGGTCGGTGGCAACACAACAAACAGCAATGGAGGAGCACAAGGCACATTCAACATGATCACGCTCTCTGTGGAAAAAAGACACCACATGTAACGTCTCTATTAAAACACACTACATGTAAAGTCGATGGAAAGACATTACATGTAAATATAAAAGTTTATGGAAAGAAATGTCATGTCGAGTCTATGGAAAGACACTTCATGTTAAGTTTGTGGAACAGTTCTTCGCGCAATGTACATGGAAAGATACACTGTACTTTACATCATGTACACCAATACTGAGTATCAAGTACCAATACCACTAGTACTTTTGATATGTTAAATTTCACCCAAAAAAAAGAAAATTTTAAAGAGACACCTATATGTCCAAGTATAGCATTTTTCCTTAAAACTGCATGAAATCAATGGCAATTTTTCAAACTTCGCAAGTACCAATACCTTGAAATAAGGCCGGGTATCAACCCAACAACGATACCTGGTATCAGTATCCGCCCATCCCTACCCAATATGCTGCACTTTATTTCTATAAATGTCTTCCATTTTACATTTTGTGACCCCTGATGGAAAGTAAAGTCAAACTAGTATAGCGGACATACCTAAGAAAGAAAAAAAAAGAGAAGCTAATTTTTTATTTATTTTTTAACTATTATGCTAAAAAAAAAATTGTATGTGACATCATGACAAAATGTAAGTTAAAACAATGCTTTTCAAACATTTTCTTACAGATTTATCATGGCGCCAGTTTCACCCTGAAACTTAACATTTCTCTATTATTTCTAATTGGGATTGTTTCCTAATGCAAGGATTTTAGCGTGAATGCATGGAAAGCTAATTCCGTTTGTAGCCGCTAGGGGGATACAACACACACAATCAACATCACCAAATCTCAGCATGAAGTGGATAGTGAGAGTTCCCTACCTGCGATTGTGTGTGTGTGTGTGGTAGTGGGGGTGGTGGGGGGGTATGAGGGAGAAGGGTGGGAGGGAGGGGATGTGTGGCGGGGGTGAGGGTTTAAGACCACAAATACACAGACGAAACATTTGAAACATGAGTTGTTCTTTTCGCATATACACACTCACAAGGAGACACTTGCGCACACACACACTTGGGGAGAAACCGGCTCCTCAAGCCAGGAGCGACTGGTGCGCACAAGTGTGTCCGCTTTATGCGCGCGTGAGGACGGCGATGTTGCGGCTCTGCGCACTCTGTCCCGGTCCGCTGCAACTTTTTTGACTTTTTTTAATTTATTTTTTTAAACACAGCATCGTAAAGGAAGTTTGGATCTTTTTTTCCTTATTTTTGTGGCGATTCTTTCAATAAATATGAGAGGTCGTCTCGCTGTCACTTTCCCACGCCTTTTAATTGGTGAAATGTCTTATTCTGTTTTAAGGGTGGGATAAATAATTAAAAGAGAAAAAGGGGGAGAGAAAAAAGGTGTGACAGCAGCTTGGCGGACAACTGTGGATCTCTGCGAGTAACTCCTACCGTCCAAAAGGGGGGTTGGGTGGGGTGGGGGAGATGAGGAGGGGGGTGCATCGGCCGTACCCCCCTCTCCTTGATTGATTAGTTATTAGTCATCCCTTTGGCTAAATGGGACCCATTGAAAAGGCACCGTGGAACACATACATGAATCAAATATTCCTCGTGTCCCCTCAATGTCTCCACAGTAGTTTTGCTTAAGAAGAGAGGGGGTCGTGGCTTAGCATTATAAAGAGAAGGGGAAAACAGCAAAGCTTTATAAGGTTTATTTTGACACGAAAAAAGAAGAGGATCCCAAACAGAAGAGGAATTGTGGACTATATTTTTCTATTTTGGCTTTTGATGTCACATTTATTGGCATTTTTCATTGTGAAAAAATGAAACTTTGGACGTCTCCCTGGCTGTCCTGCCTGGTGATTCTCATCCTGTGTTTTGGATCAGAGTGCGGGACGGTGGAGCGGCGAAAAGGCAGATCCAAGAGGGACTTGGTGCGCATGAGGGAGGCGAGAGCCACCGTCCCGGGGGCTTGCGCCACGCGTCTGCCCCGGGGCAAGCGCTCCCTGGCCGGCTTGGAGCGCCGGGGGCTGCGCCAACGTCGGCGCTCCTCCTCGCAGCCGGAGGTGAGCTCTCCTGAGCGGGGCAAGGCTGTCTATTTCACCGGCAGGGGCGACCAGCTCCGGCTCAAACCCGGCGTGGAGATCCCAAGAGGGAACTTCACACTTGAGATGTGGATCAAGCCGGAGGGAGGTCAGCGATCACCCACTGTTATAGCAGGTAGGAACATATTCGATGCCTTTATTTTTCCATTTGTGACATGCGATGGGTGCTTTTTGTGCAGTTTAGACCACTTAATCCGCGTTGCACAATGATGTCACGTTTCAACTTTGCATCAATTAAGGGCAGAGCGACGCACTTGCATGCAGCTTGGATGGAGCAGATTTGTGCGTCAGCTGGTGTCGCCGCGCGTTCACACGTATTCTTCCAAAAGCCCACTCGGCTATTTTAAAACTATGATGTAATGTCCAAAAAGTTTGGCGGCGCGAGCACGTCAGAAGAAGTTGATACGCAGCGCGTGTCACGCATTTTTTGGACGTTACTTCAAAAAGATTGGCTGCATTTTGCGCACTTTTACGCACGGGGTCACGCAGATCCCCTACGCTTTCCACGCAAGCCAAAAAGCTTTTAAATGGATCAAATGCATGATAGATAAAAATGAGAAGGCAGGCTCGAGCGGGTTGTCCACTCGGGTTTGCGTAGAAAGCGTCACCAAAAAGTCGAGGCGTTCAACCAATTTACAGCGCACGACAAGACGCTACCTCGGCTCGCCGATTGGGGGCGTCGCGCCACACGTTACCTGCTTGCTTTGCCTTTTTGTACAGATGGCTGCTTGGCTGCCTTTGAACCGAACTGAACTGGAATGAACCCGGTACCTCCGCGCGCGTACGCATGCAGCACGTTTTGGTGGGACTTTCACTCTTGCAGCCATATGAGCAAATTTACTTATTTCTTTCTGTGTCTGACTTCACACACAAACAATCACAGTAGTGTGTGCGTGTTGTTTGCTGAGCACACTTTTTAGAGCTGCCAGTTGGCAGGGGGATGCACTGCAAAGAAAAAAAAAACATTGTAAGAGTTTGTGGTGGCATTTAATGATGATGATAAGTACACATATGGCCTGGGAGGCAGTGCAGGATACACTTTAACACCTTTAAAGATGCACTGAATGGAATTAGAACATGATTCCAAGACAAATGTTGTTTTTTCCTCTTGCCATCTCTCACGACTTTGTCGCCTTCTGCCATGCTGGGGGTGGGGGGAAAAACGGGGTCCCTAAAGAGAGCAAATAAGATGATCAAACATTCCCAATAAAGCCTAATCTTTTAAATCTAATTCAGGCCTGTGCAAATGCCCCATCCCCTTGTTTTGATCCACGGGGCTTGTTTGCAGCAGCTGTTTTCTAGACTGACTTGTTTTGACCATTGCAGTTTTCTCCTTTCCTGTGTCCCCAGCAGCACCCCACCCCCACTTCTGCCTCTCTCTTCTAAAGTTTCTTATTTTTGACCTGTTTACTTATGTTGTTATTTTTCATTTGGAAAGTTGGGGGAAACCATGCAGACTGGCTAGGAAAAAAAAAGTCACACCAGTGTCTTTGGGCAAGCCATAGGATGCTCTCTATATGGATTAATTAACCAATTATGGGCTGGACTAGCCCTTAAAATCTTAAATATTTATCTTAGCAAGACATTAATAAACCAGGGTTCACCAACATGGTGCCCGCGGGCATCAGGTAACGCCCAAGGACCACATGAGTAGCCCAGGAGCCTGTTCTGCAAATAGCTTAACAATTATTTAACATTGTGATTTCCTAGAAACAGATCCTTTGAAACTGTATAACAACTTAAATGGATTTAGAAAAATGTGACTATTACTGTTGTTTGTATGGCTTTTGTTGTGCCCATTGTCTATTCTAGATGATTTATTGTGTTACAAATAGTTACCGTCACTCTGTAGCTGATGACTAATTTCCTTTTTTAAATTTATATTATTCTTCCCAATTTATTGTTCGTAGCAGTTTACAGCTGTTATGGGGACCAGGATTAGTATTTTATTTATATATTTATTATATATATTTAATTAAGTAAGTAATAAATTATATATATATACATATATATTAGTATTTTATTTTGTTATACATATTTTTAGCTGTTCCACACCATGGAAGGAAATACTTTGCAATATCCTGTGTGGTACAAGTTAGCTTAGCATTTAGCTTAGCAACATACTGTTTGTCTGAATTTGTAACATATAAAGTCATTCCCTGGGTTACAGTTGGTTGCAGTGTGTTGTCAATCTGTAGCTGTTGACTCTTTCCCTTTTCTAAAAAAATAATAAAAGAAAAAAAGAAAAAATAATTTACCATTTGTAGCGATTTACTGATGCGCATCACAGACGGAAACATTTTACAAATGAGTCCTCCCCCAGTAGTCTTTGCGGTACAAGTTATTTTAGCAATTAGCTTAGCAACATAATGTTTGTCTAAATTGGTAACATTGGAAGTCATTCCCTAGGTTACGAATGTTTGCAATGTGTGTTTTCACTGTGTATCCGTTGACTCTTTTTTATTTATTTATCTATATTCTTGCTAATTTACCATTCATAGCATTTCACTGTTTTTATGGAGGCATGGATTACAGTATCATAGAGCTACTCTGCACAATAGAAGAAAATACTTTACAACAGACCCTAGCGCTGTAGCTTGTCTGGTGGTACAAGTTAGCTTAGCACTTTGCTTAGCAACAACTGGTAACGTTTGGAGTCATTCCCTGAGTTACAGATGTTTGCCATATGTGTTTTCACTGTGTAGCTGTGTTATTGTCTAACTATTTCGCTTTTTAAATCTATATTTTTGCTAATTTACCATTTGTAGCGGTTCACTGCTGTTATAGAGGCAAGGATTAGTATCTTAATAGAGCTAGGTAGGAAATAATTTATAATAGACCCTCCTAGGGTGGCCACTTCCATAAGGTCAAAAAGGAGTACATAAAAAAGTGTTCCCTCGCTATAACGTGGTTCACTTTTCAGTGCAAATGTTTATTTTTTAAATTTTTTTATTATTATTATTTTTTTTACAATAATGTGCCTATTGTATACAATTTATGAAGGTTTGAACATTGAGAATGTTTAAACGAGAAAGTTGAGAAAATGTAAATTCCTCGATGAGAAAAGTGTCTAAACTGTGTGGTGAAGGGTTTTAGAGCCTTAAAACATTTATAATAAATGTAAAACAAAGCTATAACTACGCGGATTTCATTTATTGCGAGTATTTTTTGGAACCTAACCCCAGCGCAAAACGAGGGAACACTGTATATCAGACTTGCGGTATGTTTTCATCAACAATAACGTTTTGCATGGTTTATAGATCATGCTTGTGCACTAAATGGTAAAAAATATCAATAAAAAGTCAAACTTCTTTTTGACAATTTATTTAGTTTACAGTACCATGTTTTTAACCCATTAAGGTCGGGAGCGCGTGACCGCGCTTCTACCGTTAAAGTCATTTGGTTTTGTTTTGACCAATTCTTGGTCTCTTAGTCGACTAAATTGATCAGAATATGCACAAGAGGGTGACGTGAGCCTCGTAGCATATCTTGGAATTTTATTCAAGCATTTATGGCTGACGCAGATTCGCGGGAGTTAAGTAATAAATGACGCGATTGACGACGGCACGGGAGGAATTCGAATCAGTGTAACAAAATATTTTTGTAGACAACGAGGATGTTGACCTCTGGCCACCCTAGACCCTCCCCATTGTAACAATCCATAGTATGGCACTGCCTTGCCACATGGTGGCACCTCGTGTACAGAATTGTACGCTTAATCGTGACGTGTGGTAGTGCCAAGAAGCCTCTTTTTTTTGCCTATTTATAAAGTAAGTGGACATGTGGACTTCTAGCCCATTTTTTCTCTCTCTATTTTCGGCTATCCAGCAGCACCGTCCATGGCTGATCTACTACCACGCGTTACACCATGTAACCTGTGCGGTACAAGTTAGCTTAGCACTAGCTTAGCTTTGGCGTTTCTTAAGCAGCTGCTAAACCAGGGAGGCTTGGTGACTGTTTGCCAAGTTTGCGTAGTGCCAAAAGTGTATTGGTAGCCATGAGATCCACTGGCCAGAGGCTGAGCTGTACTTTTTTTGTTTTTTGAGTAGTGTGAAGGAGTTACAAATCTTGTCCCTTCCCTGATATGTTCCCTGTGGTTTCTTGTACCAAAAAGAGGACATTATCTCGTCTACATGAAGGACTTCTTAAGAGGGGTATTTTCCCTTCTGACCAGAGAGCTGGCAAAGTCATCTTTTTGGCCGTCCAATACTGTCAATAGGCATCCGTTAACACTCAACGGATCAAATCTTTGGGTACGTCTTGTGCTCTTCTTAAGCTGAGTGCTGCTGTGACTGTTACATGTGGTCAGAATTGATCCCAGCTTTTTACACACAGACACACACAATCAGAACATCAAGTTCTGCGTCCAAATGTTATCCAAACTTTGTTGTGGCCTATTAGCCCCGTATCCGGGTCATGTTGCATTGTCCTGCATCAAGGGAAGAAGAAAATAAATGGCAAGGCAAGCCAGGGTTCTCTCCAGGGAGAATTCCATGCAGACGTCGGCTGATATTTGCTGAGATAATAGATCTACTATAACCCGGTGCTTTAGTTGCTTGTGTTGTATTTGTGTCTGGTACAAACCAGATGAAGGCAATCATTTGTACATTGCCACAAAATTTGTCATACTGGGAATAAAATAATTCAAATGTCTATTTGAGAGTTTCAAATGTCTGTATAGTACAGACGCCGCCAGCACGGCCTACTGGTTAGCACGTCTGTCTCACAGTTTTGAGCGTTCGAACCTCATCCTACATTTATAATTATATGGGTTTTCTCCGCGTTATTCCGGCTTCAGCTCACATTCTAAAAGCATGGATATAGAATACATTGAAAACTGTAATTGCCAATTGTTGATTATGTGAGTGACAATGATTGTGTGTCAGAAAGGTTCCAGGACTGGTGTCCCCAAAAATATTTATTTCGAACCCAAGCTACAAGCTTCATGTTTTCCCGCTCAAAGTGGGCCAGATGATGAACCAGAATAGAATGCGGCATTCATTTCATTAAGTAAAGAGAAGGGACAAGAGTTGTGGCAGAACAACTCATGGCTGCTTCGCCCTGACAACACGCCTGCTCAAAACGACCTCAGCATCTGACAGTTCCTGGCCAAGAAGATTGTCATTGAGTTGGATCAACCTCCCTACTCACTTAACATAGCTCTGCAAATATTTCCAGCCCCTCTTTTCCAAGTACAAGGAGGTCATCAAAGGGACTTGTTTTGAAGACAGCGAAGCTGTGGAGGATCCTCGGAAGAATCCTTGCAGACATGTCAGGGAGGACTGGAAAAGAGTGCTAGATTCTTGTGGGATTACTTCAAAGAGGTTCAAAATATCATTTTGACACTAGTCTTGGAACTATTCTGACACATCACTTTGCGCACTACAATTGACTGGCAACGAGGGTGTACTCTGTCTATTGCCCAAAATCAGATGGGATTGACCAACTGGAAGTGACAGAGGTAAACGAATCAATCTAAATACAAATATTTTGAAGTATTTTTATTAGAGTATTACATTTTTAGCATTTATTTTTCGCCCATTTTCAGTGACTCAGCTGGGCGGGGGAGGGCGTTGGTTTAGCGCACTCTATTGATAAGCTGCCACTGGATTTGACATGTTTTCAATTTCCCAGCAGTCTCAATCCAGCATCCTTTTTGATGATGCCTACTTGACAAGTGTAATGGGCTCTTTGCACAAATCCACTACTTCCTGATCTCGATACCACTCCTTAATTTCCTGTTTTTCATGATTGGGCAAACTGATGAATCCAGGTGTGTCTGGTCATTGTCGTCGTGGTTACTGAGGTCAGGCACACCTGGATTAATCAGTTTGTCCAATCATGAAAGACAGGAAATTAAGGAGTGGTGATGAGTTCAGAAAGTAGCGGATTTGTGCAAATTATAAATTATAAAACGTAGTCTTTAGGGTATTGAGCTGTACTTGGTATCGGCCCTGCAGCACAGAAGGTGTAGAGAGCAGTGGTTTATTCGCATGAGACAAAACTGCTAATTTCGGTGAGGCTCAAAAAAGTCTTGTGTGCTGTTTATTATTTTATTTTGATTAAAGCATGTCACAGCCATGGTTTTAAGACATGGGAATTCAATTACATTTTTCAATTCAATTTATTTCAATCATTTGTAAAAAAGACAATATAAAGCAATATTGAAATTCAAAGTTAAGTAAAAGAAATGAAAGTACTGTAGAATAAATTAAAACATCCTGTTCTGTAAATACATTTTTATTTTGATGTTCTGTCAGGAACATCTGGCATATAATAAGTTTTTTTTTTTTTAAGAAAAATATCAATAGTCTAATTTCTGACCGTGTAAACATAGTAATTGTTGTCAATGAGCCAAAGAAAGAATGAACGGTCTTTATAAGAGGAGTCAAGTGTAACATCAGCGATCATTATCTCAAGCTGAACTCTTACTCGTTTCGCCATCGAGCGAATATGAGCGCCGCCAACAACCTTAATGGGATGTCAATGTCACAATAAAAAGTTACGGTGCAAAAAAAGCTGTCAGGGTCCAATAACATGAAACCCTTTTAACTGAATCTTATTGGCAGACTCGAAGGCGTAAAGACTCCAAGAAGTAGTCTAGAATATTCAAGCCTGACAGCCCAGTTAAATGTTTAAAGTCTCAATATGTGATGTCATGACATTTTTGTCATCAATATCTTTTTATTTGTTCATGTTCTAGATTAAATATCAGCGGAATTTTCCATCATCCTTCAGGAAATCTGTGGCTTTAGGACGAAGAGTTATTTCACCTCTTGTAGGGTGACAAAGTCAACACACTCTTCATTGTTTGTCGAGTCAAAGCCGACATGTTTCTTTGTAGTATGTGTGTGCGTGTGTGTGTTAATACTGCTTTACTTTTTCTAGCCTTTTGTTTCCTGAGGGTGTTTTTCTTGGCCTGAGACGAATGCAAGGCAGCCTTTGGAACGATTGCAAATCTCTTAATGTGTGTGGACACAAATGGATTGTATATCATATGTAGCATACAGTGGTTGCGCTTGAAGTTCACCCCAAACGTACCATTTGGAGCTCAAGCAGAAATTCTCGGGACAAAATTCAAAGGATCATAGACCACTTCACCAGACCATTTCGGCCAGCGCAAAACGATCAGATATGATAAATACAGTATTCACTTTGGTTTGACTTATTTTCTTACCTGTTTATATCTATTTATTGATGTATTTTGTGTTACAAAATGGTTAATGGTTGTTTTAAAGTGCTTTACAAATACAGTTGAGTTGAGTTGGTTTTGACTCATTTTCAAAGTCAGGTTTCCAAGTGGTTGCTACAGTAAGTCCTGTTTTGTTCCTATAATAATTGACATGATGCCATATCAGCGATTTGAACAACTTTTTCTAGACAAATGACTTTCTGTGAGTGGTGTGGTGCTTTTGAATCCATCAGTTTGTGCTGTTTGACAAGAAGGACCCCGGAAGATGTAATGTTAGCTTCTTATGCTAGCAGTGTGCTCGGTATTGCCCAAATAACTTAATTAGGATATTTTATGGCTAGTGGTGTTTAACAAGAATAAGCACTGAGTGAACAAGTAGACTCCAAATCTTGGTAGTCCTCTCAGCTGCTCCATTAGTGAAATTTATCGGTTTGTGCTCTTTTTATAAGACGTAGCACTGAATGAATGTGTAGCCTGCTAATGGTAGCTTCATGTGCAAGATATGCTTCTCTACCGGCATTGTTTTTTTCTGGACAACACACTGTGATATGGATCTTTTGTAATCACTGCATTTGTGTTCATCAGTTTCTGCTACTTTGTATTTGACAAGAAGCACTGAGTGTAAATGTAGACAGATTTTAGCTAGGTGGCTTCTTAGAGCTATTAGCCGGAGCAAGTATTGACCAGCTTTTTGTGAACAAATAACTTTTATTTAGATGGTTGTGGTACACTGGAGTTCATCAGTGTTGTTTGACAAGAAGGACCATAAGAGTAAAGCTGTAGACTTATACGTTAGCTACTTGCGCTAGTGAGTCAGGAGCCAAAACTCTGTCATCTGTAATCAAGAGGTTGAGTGTTAATGTTAAAGTTTTACATTATATTCGTTTATTCAATTTTATATTTTGACCAGCGTCCAATACCTCGATTTAATTGACCCGGAAGCAATGGACAGAACATATATATATATATATATATATATATATATATATATATATGCAACCCAGGCTAGTCCCAAAAGAACGTTCTGGAAAAGTGTAGTGTGTTAGATTAATTGAGCATGGCAGAATTATGACAGCTGTTTACACGAGGAGCCCTGCGAGCATTGGAGCACACCTTTTAGCCTTGAGTGCACTAGCTGACAGATGGTGTTTTTTTTCCTTACAACCGAGTGAAAAGGCGGCGAACGTCATCCACCTAAGGCCTTGACCTTGACGCTGAACCCAGGCCATCGCTCTCCTTTTGAACATTAGTCCATTGAATTAGCAAGTTAATGAATGCATCCTGGAGCCGCTCGCTGTCTAATGAGAACCAGATCAAAGTTAGCACTCACCATTAGCCACAGGTGGCCTGATCAATGGCGGAACAAATACATGGGAAGAGAGGGTTGAGACCAAGAGGTATTGATTGCCATTATTATGATTAACATTAACTTTAAAATGTTACTTGTTGGCACTAATTATGACAATTGACAATTCCGAACATCCAGAACAACACAATGCAAATGCTTCCTTTATGGCTGGCATGCTAACAGATTGACATTAACCTCTATCAAGCTAACTTGTTTGATATTTCAGAAAGCAATACCCGGGAACTATTTTAAAACCTACATTCTACTTAAGTTATTTGTATCATGAAACTTCGAAAAAGTTTACAAATAGCATGTAGGCTTGAGTAAGAAGCATCCTCTTAAGAGAGTCAGCATTACTAGTTAGCATGCTCACAGACTATTAGAGAGATATTAACCCAACATTTGAGATATTTAGAAAATAATTATACATTATATATTTTAAATCAGTGTCACACTTTTTCACACATTTTTTTCTTAATTAAACTTGATTCAAACTACAACATTAGCACTAATGTGTCACTGCTAACAAAAAAGCAGACGGACAGCTCTGTAGGTATTGCATTCCATTTTGCGAATTATAATTCCTTCCATATTCAGCCTATGACGACTTGTTAGAAGATAATGTGTGTAAATCAGAATAATCCGTACGCAGAGTTGCAGGCTTCTTAGAATGCCTTAAGATGTCTAAAGGTGTTCTAAAAAAAATTTTACCAACCAGAGGACAGCATTCTCCCTTCAAGTCAGAATCCTCTTTGATGCACCATGTGGGACATGTCAAGGTGCCTTTGAATCTTTGCAAAACCTCCATGCAGCAGCCTGGGCCACAAACTTGCATTCACGTTGAACCCTCTTGGACCCGAACGTGTGCGCCGGTCACATACGTACCTCAACAAGCGTTAAACAAACAAACAGTTAGCATTCAGAGATCCCCTAAGAAGTGAAAACACATTACCATGCTGGAGCTGACACACATGGTCCAAGTGAAACAGGAAAAAGGTGTTTTGGTGCCTCTACAAAAACAAGGCCTCAGCAGAAAACCGGCCTTTTCTGGCTACTTAGCTGGCAAGGGACATTTACACTAACAACTTTAAATGCACTCAGTGTTCACGAAAAGCCTATACAGAGAGATTTCCATGGAGTTTCCCTTAGCCAAACATGCACTTCAACCCAATTTCCAGGACAACACACCCTCAGATATATAGGAGAAAAATAAATCATATTTATGCGTCTGCTTTCCGATCTTGACAGCTGGAAATAACAATTACCGGATTCTTGGATGTTTTTGATTTTTTTTGGTAATGTATAGGATTGAGTTGAGTTTTATGGAGGTACTTGGCGTGTGTAATGTTCTCATATGTATTGGCGGGTGATTACCGGTACATTTTGACTCTGCGGATAGCCTTGCGTGACGGATAAGACAGAACCACAATATCTGACCAAATCCACAGCTCTATTTGGGCAAATGCACCCCCTCCCCCCAAATCTGCATGGAATCTCTGCCATGCTTCACGTTTGCCTGCAGAGACATATTTGTACCACGCTTACTCCCTCCGGCTAACAGACCCCATTGTGTTGCCGCCAAATATCTGAAGTTTGAACATGTCAGTCCAAAGCAGCTGCTGTTTTCTACCACCTGAGTTTCTATGTCCTTTAACCCTGTGCATTCACTTGACTCCCACATAAGTATAACAGGGGCTTTTGGTGTGTTCCATAAAGACGACCTCAGATAACTCCACGCTGGAAATAAGTGTTGCCATTTTTCTCTGCAAGGGACCACTTTCTCTTTTTGGTGTTCTTGTTTGTTTACATGTATTGTTCAATTAATCAAATTGAAAACTTCCCTCTACAAAGTAGTGAGCTGAACCGGAACCTTGGCACCTGTGAAGCGACAGACTGCCAGAACATGTAGACTCATAGACTAAGCAAATGCACATATTAACAGTGTTTTCCTCTGTTGTCTTCCCAGGCCTTTACGACAAATGTTTCTACGCCTCCAGCGACCGAGGCTGGTTGCTCGGCATCCAGTCGGTCAGTGAACATGGCAACCGAGACCCTCGCTTCTTCTTCTCTCTGAAGACAGATCGTGCTCACAAGGCCACCACCATCCACTCCAACGCACGCTACATACCAAATCAGTGGGCGCATCTGGCCGTCACCTACGATGGCATCTACATGAAGCTCTTTGTCAACGGCGCCCAGGTTGGCGTGAGTCGTGAGCAATCGGGTGACGTCTTCAGTCACCTGACCAAAAAGTGCAAAGTACTGATGATCGGGGGGAACGCACTGAATCATAACTACAGGGGGTCGGTGGAGAGGGTGGCTCTATGGCGGCATGCTCGAGGGCAGAGGCAGATTATCAGGGATATGCAGGGCTATGACGACCCTCAAAATCTACCTCAGCTGGTCATACGTGAGACCTTTGAGCACCCGGGCAGGAAGTGGCTGACTGTGAAAGATGGAAACTTTCCTCAGCCAGAGCAGAGGGGAGGTGTACGGATGGGTTTTCAGGGTGGTGGAGGAAATACAGAAGGATTATTAGACACAACCCTAGAGCCTCCAGCTTGTGGCCAAACGGTCTGTGACAATGTCGAGGTCATCAAAAATTACAACCAGCTTTCTAGTTTCCGACGGCCCAAGAAAGTACGATATCGCGTGATAAATATCTGGGATGATACGCGGACCAAGCCAACCGTGTCGGACCACCAAATTAGCTTGCAACACCAGCAGCTTAATGATGCCTTCAGTCCTTACAACATCACCTGGGAGCTCAGCATTCACAACATCACCAACTCGTCCCTTCGAAACAGGTTGATTCTTGCTAACTGTGACATCAGCAAAGTGGGCGACGACGCTTGCGACCCAGAATGCAACCATCCTCTCACCGGGTTTGACGCAGGAGACTGCGTGTCGGGCCATCGGAGCCGCTGCCCTGAGAGCAAGCAGGGTAACGGCGTGTGTGACCCAGAATGTAACTGGGAAAATTTCTACTACGACCTCGGTGACTGTTGCAACCCCGATGTAACGGATGTGACCAAGACGTGCTTCAACCGCTCCTCTCCACACAAGTAAGAACACTGCAATTTATTTTCTAGTTCTTCAAATACAGTATATCACCACAACATTCATTGGTTGATTTCCTACAAGTCATGATGAAGTAATTTCAGTTGACCAAATCCACATCTCTCATTCCTCGATTAATCAAAAGACAAATCTTTCGGTGTGCCCGCCCCTCAAGATGGGCTTGGAAGTCAAGTCCTTCTGCTTCCTGACCATTTGGTTTGCGGCTGAGTTGTAACTCAACTCCCAGCCTGTGTGGCCTGGGAAATCCTCCGGGGGCAGCTAGTCCAATCTTACCTCGGCCTGCTTCAATCAGTGTTCCGCACACAAGCGGGGCAAAACAAATGCTACATGATGATTCTCCTGGTAGCAAATGCACAGGCCAGACGGATATATTTTGTGTGAGTGTGTGTATCCATTTTTCAACAACTCTCCCCCACCTTTTTCTACTTTGTTTCCTGTAGCCAGTGGTCCAAATTAAGCTGTCTTGATTGGAGGCGGCGGTTGATTCGGAAAGAGTGAGATTGTAAACAGTGTAAAGGCAAATAGAGGTCAGGAAAACAGGACCAGAATGACTTTCGCTTGTAGCAATGGAAATTATTCTAGACATGCCGCTCTCCCCAGGAAACCGCACAGACGTGTTTCCTTGGGAGGCAGGTGAGGGTCCCCAAACACGAGAGGCTGAATTTTCCAATGAAAAACAGTGGAGAAACTTGTGAGGATTCATTTTTTTCATGGCGTCTTCCAGGTGTACAGCATATGAACGTAGGGATTGTGGTATTCGATGTGGCTGCTTGAGAACACGCAGACCTTCATAAACCTTTTTTTTTTTGTTATGTCGTAGTAGCTGGCAGAGATCGTAGCTATTTGGAATTTTTTTTAAAAGGCCTCTGCCAGCCCTCCAATACCAGCATTTGTTGGTTCCGGGTGTACAAGATTCAGTAGCCTTGAATGAACACAAAGCATGGAGTTGTCATCATTAGCAAAAGCGGTAAATCCTCGTTCAGATCTTCGTGTTATTGTGAACAGAGCGATGAAGGTGGCTGGTTTCAATCACAGCTCAAGTTGGAAGCGCTGTCAGTTCACCACTATCCCTTTGTTTGAAATGACCGCTAAATAGCAAAATAATGACATTTAATTAACAACACTGGGAGAGTAAAAGCAGGTGGGCTTCACATCCCTTCCAGCTTAGTCATCGTTCAAAGCCCATTCATCAAGCGGCGGAGAATCTGCTTGATTTAGATGTCAACAACTGGCTTCCACTGTCCAAATCTCCTTGGTATTTGACATATGGGCGTGGGGTTTGACGCATACCAGAAAGAAAGAAAAACAGGGGCGATCTTCTCATTGAGAATAATCTTGCACAAGTGACTGCTTGCATTGATTTTTGATTATGGTATGTGCATGGTATGCTCTACAGATATTTTGAGTTCTTTGACTTCTGCCTATGGAATCCAGCATGAGAAATGCACATTACATTGCAGGGGGACAATAACTGTGGCTTTCATTTCCTTAACATTGCTGCCTGTTTTTAAAAGACAAGTAATCATAGGACACAGACAACTGCAAACACCACCGCCACCATTCCCAACCTCTGCAAACAAATCTTGCTAAATATGATTGGAATTTTTTCTCAGTCTTTTTTTGCTTTTTTTTTGTGCTGGTATTTGATTTGATCTCATGTACTTTCTAAAAAATGCCAACCATTCCTTTGCCTGGATTTATGTAGTGTGAAATTATATTACATGAGGGCGAAATGAGACAGTGAAGGGCACAGGGAGTTGGCTTCATGGTTTACCCCCAATGACTCACCGATGAAATATTCAATACTGTATTTGAAGTTTTTAGTAATATTTCCAACCTAAGCACCCGGATGTCATTCCTAAACCAATGAAAGACGGGTGCACACACCTTTTCATTTTGGGAAATGAAGCTTTAGCACGGCGTTGTCAGAGGCTAATAGGTCATCCGTTTTCCCTTGGCCTCTGTCTCTCCTCCTCATGAGTCAATACATCTCAGAGTGGCAGATTGATGGATGGACCACCCTTTCTCTGCTCCACTCCCTCTCCCCGCTGTATTTAGCTCAGTGGAGGGAGCTAATCTCCCAGGCCCTTGACTTGGGTGTTTTACAGTTGGTCGTCTAAACCATTAAGCCCCGTCCCATAAAACATAATGGAGTGCTTGTTCGTAAATACCAGGACTTTGCACTTCCCCTTTAAAACCGTAGCGCACTTATAAAAACACCTGTTGTCAAGATTTCACCTGTGCTTTTAGTGAGGGGGTAGCTGTTCAAGAAAATGCCTCATGCATTCGAGGCCATTAGCCTACTCGGATGGGATAATGGATTGTCAGATTATATCTTTTTTTTGAAAATATGCTGCACGGGGGAGTTCACCACTTTATGCTCCAGCTAGATGGTGGTCGTTAAGTCGCGGAAGGCAAGGAAGATGTTGCCAAAGTTCTGAGAGCGTTCACTCCAGTGCCCAGTTAAGAGTGACCACTTCGGAGCTTTTGCCGGCCCCTTTGTCCTGTTAAACCCTTCTGGTTATTGTTGTCATCATTCCCAATTCTAATTTCTTTCTGGGTTGTTGCGAATCAACGCGTGCAAGAGTGCATTTATAAGCAGAAAGGTTGAGGACAAGCAATCAGATCCGGTAATAAAAGCGGAGATGAACGATGGGGTTTAAGAGCTGTGGTGTTACCCCACTCGGAATATGAAAGTTCTATTGGCTACCAGTGCCACATACATACCAGCTTGCTCCTTCACTGGCTCCAGGCTTACTTTACTGAATGTATATGAGATAAATTTACAGCTTCATATGAATTATACATGGGTGTAAATGGATGAAGTCATAATCTCCAATTTAAAAGCTTTGAGCGCAGAAGTTTGAGCAGTCACACGCTGGATCTCGCACCAAACGATCCGTCACAGCCACCTGTCCAACCTCCCCATGTGACGGGGTTCCAAAGAGGGAGAGCGACAGGGTCGGAGTAAAGCCGGGTAAGGGTCATTGGCAAGGAGCTTAGAAGAAGACGTGAATGGACGGGCACAAAGACGGAGTGAACGGTCCAAACTCTTTGTGTGCTACAGACACTTCCACAGGCTCGGCAAAGTGGCAGCTGATCAAAGCCTCTTTTCTCGCAAGAGTAACAAACAATAGTCGGAAATCCAGAGCATATGGGCGCCTTCAATATGCAGAAATGAATGCTCACCGAGGACTTTTAAATCATTGTTGTCTTTGTACAAAATGCCAAATGTGTCGAACGTGCTAATGACCATAGATGGTTGGTTATTAAATTAACTTAATTAGATTAAGTAGAATTTGTGCTCTTGAATGTCTGTCAGTCAAACCCTTTGACCAATCAAGAATTGTTAGGGAATTCCTAAAAGAATATGTACGATGTATTATTTTTGTCAATTAAAATTTACCAGGCTTCTTGATAACATGCCATGTCACAGGCACGTTTTGTCAATATACCCCAAAGATCAAGAATTAGAGCTAAATCAGCCTAAGATTTTGTCTTGCTGAATGTCCATCTTTTGGCACATGCTTCCACATTTCGGCGAGTACTTAATGATGCAAAGCCTAAAAAAAATACACTGACTGAGAAGGACCATCTGTACTGACCCAGATCTAAGGATGTAAACCTGCTTCCGTCAGTGCTCCGTCTGTGTATAATTCAAGGCATCGCGTCAAAAAGCACTCACCGATAATGCGGAAGCACTCGCCGAAACGTAGGCATCCGTCAATGACGGGCCCACCTAAAGACGGAATTACCCACCCCTTGTTGTCCGTTTCAGCTCCTTCATCAAAAATGAGCCACTGCACACCCCGCCCCCTTCTCCACCGTAACCAATGTTGAGTGCGGCTAGGGGTTGTGAATGACAAAAGAAAAGCGGCTTTTGCTTAGTGTAGTCCCGTTGTTCCCTCGAAACGGCTGATCTTAACCAAGCCTCGCTGTCAAGTCAGGGCCGCTGGCTGGTCATTTTTGGAAGTAATCAGCTCACAATTGGTTTGTATTTGACAGACACAACTACTGTTGGAGTTCTCGAGATCGGTATTGGTCTTGAGACCGGTCTCAAGACCACTTATTATTATTAAAGGTCTCGGTCTCGTCTTGGCATGGAAGGCATCTTTGCTTGGTCTTGGACAGGGAAAACTCTGGATTTTTGATCTAGACTGGTTAAGACCAGGCCAGTACCCCCAGTGTGGAGGTGCTGTGCTGCCTTCCCGGTGTTGCCTGCACTGGAATGCCACACCCCTAGATTTGAGCTGTATTCTATCGTAATATTTCAAAAACAACATGGAAGAATTTGTGTTTGTAGCAAATGTAATTTAAAAAAAGATACTGGTGTTTTTTGTTGATAAATACAGTTTTGGTCTTGTCACTCAGTCTTGATAATCTCGTTTCTCAATAATGTCTTGGTCTCGGTTGGTGTGGTCTTGACTGTTAAATTTGCTATTATATAGTCTACCCCCGGAAAAGTAGCCTGTGTATTCCGTTGTCTCTTCCTCGTGGTGCAGTGAGATTTATCCATCAAACTTTGTGGAGATATTATCTATTAAATGTCTCCGGGTTCAAACTTTCATCGAATTGCCAGTAGGGACAATTTTCTCACGGGTGTGTTTCCTCTAAAACGCTGCCAAACACCGCTGTTAGCCACTTTTAAATTGCTTCCTCTAGGTGACATTGAACATACGCCACCAGTCAGCTTGCTTTTACATTTAGATTTTAATATCTTATGCAGACACTTGCCTCTTTTTTTTTTTGTAAAAAATTTCAAGACGTGGAACTATTCACTAAAAAACATGCTGGCATGGCTGGCTAAGTTTTCAGAGCACCAAATGAAAAAAATTATACGCAAAGGGCTGTGGTGCAAAAGAATGAAACTGAAATTAACAGGACAGACAGCACTAAGTGAATATAATGAAGAAATTGGTGGGTTCGTGTAAAAAAACAAAAAGTTGGTGTAGCACCATTGAAATTAAGTTGAAAGTTATTTAATCAGGGTCTACATCATTTTTTATTTTTTTTTGCTGTATTTTTCTGCTTCTCACGTTCATCCACAAATATGCCGATACCTAACCACAGACTTGTAATGTGTAAATAGACAAACACAGCCGGCCATTCAGAAAAACTACCCATAGGCGTGTAGTTTATTTGTTCCAGTGAGAGATTATGCCGCATTATTTTCACCACTTAGTTCACATTTAACCAGAGGGTCGGAACCATTTGGTTGGAAGTGCGTTTTGCTTCCCAGCTGTACATGGTCATGTCTTTTTTTAATTTATTTTTATTAGCCTCGTTGTCACACTTAATCTTATGATCCGAGAACACCAAAGTAACAAACCAAAACACTGGTCGTAGCAGGCAAAAGGATCACAACAAACTAAGTCAAAACATTCAAAGGAGGTGTAATTTGTGACCATATTTTGTCTGTTGTGTTTTGTGTTGTTTAGAATTTTTTTATTTTTATTTTTTAAATACTCCAGCAGATGCAACAGATTATTGACACTTTCAACTAGTGATGGCTGTGCTCGCTCACACTGCCTGCCAGGGCCAGCGGCCAGGCTTTAATTTGTTCATAAAAACGAATGACAGTTAGACTGCGGCGACAACTTATCGCGGTGCTGAATGATTACAGTTATCAGTACCCGCCCCCCCGCCCCCCCCCCCGGGCCAGAACGCATCGCTGGGCCACACTCCTGGAAGACAACACTTCACTCCGTGCGCTCAATTAATTGGTGGCTTGTTGACATGAAGAAGACCTCGGGAGAACTTGAATCAAACGGAATAATAGCAGCAAATGTTTTATTGAACTGGTTGTCTTCCCAACATAAAACATGTGTCGCCATGATGTTCACAAGGCATTGCGGCTTGGCTATCAGCACTGCTACAAACAAGGGAAATGAAGGCCCTTGGTTGCATTTTGGGTTGCTGTTTATTGGCCTCTTACACTTCCTAGACAACAGCCTCAACGAGGGTCCAATTTCCTCTCCAATACACAAGGGTGCAATAGCGAGGATGACAAATGATTAGGGCGTCTTCAAATTGAAACAGCATTGCAGCATTTTATAAATTTGGTTCTCTATCTCCATTCGTTCATGCATTAGTGCAAATAATTTGTTGCTCAAGTTCCCCAGCCAGGTCGTCCATAAATAAGACTGCATTCACACAATCCAATTGAACATGTGTTTTGTGTGCTAGTGAGTTTTGGAGCCAAGAAAAAGCAAAAACTTGTTCTTCTTCTTCTTCTTTTTTTTACATTAAAAAAATCCCCAATATTAGGACTTTATTTTCATAAAATTTTGACTTTTCATTACTATATAACATTATTAATTTTGTGCCTCTAAAATTCTGCCTTGTTTTTTAGTGTGTGGAAAGTTTGTCTTTATTATTGTAAAATTATATTATTTATTATTATTGTTATTATTATTATTATTATCATCGTTGTTGGTAAATTCACACAATTTTATATAAGATTTAGATTTTTCTTGTAATATTATGATTCTGTATTTATATATTTTTCAAATTATATTACAATTTCATTCTATTTATTACAAATGCATGACTTTTTTGTAACATAATTTTCAGTTTCTTCCAATCTATTGCTTGTAAAAATTACAACTTTTTTTTCTCATATTACAGGTTTTTCCTTCTAATATAATGCTTTATTCGCATAAATGTACATTTGGGAACAGTAATATTTCAACTTTACCCATCAGCTTTTTTTTCCTAATAAACATTTTGCGTAACAACCCGATTTTTTTTCCTGTAAATTAGTGCTATAAACTTGTAAAATGACATATTAGGAACTTTAGAAAAAAAACTTCTCATAACATTACAACTTTATTCTCATAAAAATCTGACTTTTCTTGTGATATCAGAAAGTTATTGTCAGGAAATAACAACCATGTCTGGAGATACTACAACTTATACCTGGGAAGTTGTTTCCAATATTATGACTTTCTTTTCAGTCGGTGCTAATATGGCTTTGTGCAAAAAAAAAAAAACAGATTCATATGTAAAACTTTTTTTCCTATGTGCTTTTCCCCGTCATTTCCCAGAGCTTATTTGGATGTGAAGGAGCTCAAAGAGATCCTGCGCTTGGACGGCTCTACTCACCTGAACGTTTTCTTTGCCAACTCCTCTGATGAAGATCTAGCGGGGGTTGCCACTTGGCCGTGGGACAAAGAAGCCCTCACGCATTTAGGTTAGATGACACGTAAACACACACACACACACACACAGAGACACGCACACACACTGTTGATTCAGTGTAATTACAGTTCAAGCCTCAAGCAGCAATCATCTGTCTTGATCACAGCTCAAACTGTGAGGAAGCGCAGGTGGACCGTTAGTAATCCATTACGCGACTCTACATATTGATTGTTTGCATAATGCATTTACAGTGGATATAAAAAGTCTACACACCCTTGTCCAAATACTAAGTTCCATTCATACTTTGAAATAATTTCAAAACTTTACAACATTAATGTAACTCATCAACTCATTTGATTACAAAAATGAAATCTTTTTGATTGTGGAAGTAAAAAAAAATCTAAGATAATGTGGCTTCACAAGTGTGCACACCCTGATAACTGGGGATGTGATTGTATTTAGGATGGGAGTCAGCACATACCTTTATAGCACTCCTGATTAACCACGTTTGTTTTTATTTTTTTATGAAAATCTTTGTCTTAGTTGAGTTTTTAATTAGTTTTAGTATTAGTCTTAGTTTTTTAAAAATATATATATATGAAATGATTGTTGGGCACAAGATTTTAAAAAACAAAGGTCACTACATATTGTGTAATAAAGTAATGTAACAACAATTCTCAAAGACCTTTTGACCTTTGACCTTTTGGCTGTTCTTCTTTAATATCGAAATAAATTTTCACTTAAAAATAACCCCAAATAAAGACAAAAATGAATGACTATAGTTATAGTTGCTTTTAGTACGTTTTACAAATGTGAGATGTAGTTTCAGTTAGTTTTCATTTTTGTAAAAACATTTTCATTTTTATTTAATTTCATTAACAAAAACATCTACTCTTTTTAAAAATTTTAATGTAACTTTTAATTTTTAATTTTTTTTTATTTTTAGTAATTTTAAAATTTTTAGTTTTTGTTATTTTTATTAGTTTAATTTAATGTATTTATTTAATCATATCTTTGATGCTGACTCTGAAACTTTTAGAAAAGGGTGTGCACACTTGTGCCACAACATTATTATAAACTTTTTTTTCAATCTATATATATATTTATATATATATAAAACGCAAAATCCTTTTTTATTTACCGTACACTATATTTTCACATCTCCCAGGTGGAATTGTGCTGAACCCGTCTTTCTACGGCACATTTGGCCACACCGACACTATGGTTCACGAGGTCGGTCACAGTCTGGGCCTCTACCACGTCTTTCGAGGGATCTCTGAGATCGAGTCTTGCAACGACGCTTGTTTGGAGACGGAGCCGTCCATGGAGACGGGCGATCTGTGCGCCGACACCAACCCCACGCCCAAGTACAAAGGCTGCCACGATCCCGAGCCGGGAAACGAAACCTGTGGTTGTCCGCACTTCACGCACACGCCCTTCAACAACTACATGAGTTATGCAGGTGTGCAACTGGGTGCCTTGATTGTTTTTTTATTTTTTTTTATTTTTTATAATTTCCCCAAGATATTACAATTTATATAAAGTAACGGTGGTCTTGTGGACCGCTAGTCGCTTTAAGATCATTACTAAAACTGCACAAGGAATTTGATTACAATAAGATACATGCCTAAATTAATGAGAGATTGTTGATTATTTAATATGTGTAACTGTGGGTCACCAATATAATAACAGTTACCACATTTTTGTGACAGGAACTGTTTAATGGAAGTGTTTAGTTGTCTTAAGCAGCACTTTGTTTATAAATAATATATCGGTATGAATTTTGTTTGGTGAAGTCTGCTCTCATGAGTATCAAACCTTTATTGTCATGAAATCGACACTCCCCAACCGCCCTGCATATCTATTTTGGTTCATTTTTATCTTGGGAAGTTGCTTTTTTTTCTTTTAATACTATTTTTTTTTATTTTTGCTTTGATTTATTACAACTTTTACTACCATTCTTATATAATTATATCATGGGGAAATACACCCCCCCCCCCAAATATTTCAACTTTAACAATAATCTAGGATGTAATGCATTAGCAGTCCATTTACCATTTATTAACTAAATATGTCACCATATATTAAACTAATATATCACAATATTGCATTTTACAATTTGTTGAATATTCGTATGTGATTTTATTTTGCTTAGTTTGCAGCCAGCTCAGCATTGCAAATAAGAACCTGTTCTCAATTGTCTTACCTGGACAGATATGTAAAAAAAGAAAGAAAAAAATTTATTCAAGAATTTTAACATTTGATTTTGCATATATTCTTAAAAATTCCCCTTTTTCTTGGGCTATTATAACTTTATTCATGGAAAATATCACCTTGTTTTTATGCAAATATTATGACTTTATTCGCCAAATTTTCTGAGGGTGAATTATTAATTTCCCGCCATCTCTAAAATAAAATTACAACTTTTTTATTACCTTGTATTATTCTCAAAATATTAAAACTATTTTCGTGTTACCTTTTTTTTGTATTTAAAGGCTATAATCTTGTAAAATTACATCTTGCAAAATGATGACGTCATTAATTTAACTAATTTAATATTTGTGTGTGACCAGTATTGGAGAAGTTATTGCTGAGCCACTGTCCCAACTTCCCATATTCCTGCAAACGAGCCTTGTCTTCCCCACAGACGACTCCTGTACCGACTCCTTCACCCTGAATCAGGTGGCTCGGATGCACTGCTACCTGGACCTGGTCTACCAGACGTGGCAACCTGCCTCCAAACCTCCCCCGGTGTCGATGCCCCCTCAGGTGGTGGAGCAGCACCACAACTCTGTCACCTTGGAATGGTTCCCGCCCATTTCGGGACACTTTTACGACAGGTGAAATGACCTGGATAGGTTGCCTATAGAAATGACTTGACTTGGAAGTCTTAAGTGATCCTTTGTATCTTCATTGGACTTTGCCTTTTTAATCACATAGTTGAGGCAGGTGTTTGTCTACTTAGCTTCAGGGAGGCGAGCCATCTAGTATGGCGGAGGGCTTTATTTGTGTGTACTTTTTTGAATATAATTATGTACTGTACTGTACACATGAACACTAATGCACACTGAAGGCTTCTGAAATACACCCTAATATAAGTGCATACTGCAAAGGAAACTCGTTTACAGCATGCGGTGAAACTGATTGATTCACCGCATAACCGTGCCATATATATATATATATATATATAGCAACATCTATACAGTTTGAGGAATGATGGCGCTTGTGGTCTGTATCTAAGTTGGTTGCTATGCCTGTCTGTTGTGTTTCCTAGAGAATTGGGATCAGTGTGTGATAAATGTACAGAGGGGAGAGTTCTATTGCAGTACGCCTCCAACTCATCATCACCCCGACCGTGCGCCCCCTCTGGACACTGGTCTCCACTCGAGGCTGAAGGTAGATATCATGTGCACTACATACTCAACATCGTCCACTACTGTGCTAAGCGATACGAAAGGCTGTGTAAAATATACAAACAGAAATTGAGGTTTTGTTGTTTTTCTGAGTCAAAGCTCCAACATGCAAACATTTTGCCTACTGACTCACTTCCGAAACACGCACTCATTAGTTGGACTCCCGACGGATCAAGCTTTAAAGTACCGTACTGCCATTCACGTGGCGTTGGGGATCAAGCCTACGTCCGATGTCAAAATCCTTGTCTTAAATGAAATTCCCCCATTAAAAACCATGGGATTTAGGCACAATCAAAGCTGACATAAGTGGGATTTCCGCTGATTTATTTTTTGGGTGCACTGATAGTGAGTCCTCTTTATAAGAACTTTACAGGGATGAGGTATTTATGCTATTAAAATACTTTGTGTCCCATCTGCGCACCACTGGATCTCTCTGGCAGAGATTTGCTATTATGATGCTCGGAGCGCAGACCTCCAACAAGGCTGGACTATCCTAATTTGGATTCACTCGCTTTTGGCTATTATTGAAGTTTTCAATGTTGACAAAATAATGACACCTTTATTTAAAATAAGTGTATTTCATATTTTTTTTCTTGTACTTGTTTACATTAATTGTATCAACACCTGATTGTTCAAGTGAATGAATTTTACCATATACTTCAAGAAAAATTAATAAATAAAAAAAATGACAATACCATAAAACCCTATGTATAAAACGCTCCAAAAAATCACCACGAAAAAGTAGTTTATTGTCAGTACTTGTGTTGTGTATAATACAGTCAATACAATACAACACAGTCATTTGCTTTCGGATTTTACAGTAAATCACTAAAACATATCATTAAAATAACAAAAAGGACTTCACCTTTGGCCCATGTTCCAACCCTCTACAAATATCCTGCACAAAAAGCAAACATGAAAAAAAAAAATCACTTCAAGTAATGACTGCGTAAGTTTATCTGTCCAAGGAATATTTCTATTAATGACAGCAGTGATTACGATCTTATTCATGTTTATAGTATACAAGCTGCAAAGCTTGTTGGACCGAGACCTATTACTCACGCATTATTACACCTTTTTAATGACTGCTTTAGAGCTTGCCCTCCTCCACATATCATATCAAGTGTACGTGCACGCTCCTTTCAGGCACGTCGCCAAGCGGCCAAATTTAATGTGTCGCCTTTATCTCGGATTCTGTGCGGCGTTTGTCTGCTTGAGTTGGCGTGCGTGCGTGTGGGTGATCTATAGATTATTTAAAGTCACTGAACCTTGCCTTAACACTCGCCATAATGTGTGTACCAGAGGCAAGTCTGGGCTTGTCCAACATGCTCTGTGTGTAAACTGTACTCAATTTTCTTTCTTGGAAAGCCTCCCTGTTTGTGTCAGCTCCCCATTTCCTCTTAACTTTGCCCGGGCCGGCGTCTCGGTGGACTCCCAGCTGCCGTTTTGGGTGAATAAAGTGTCTGCAGTAGTAGACGTTCTCCCGCACCCGCTGATGGTTGGAAACAGATGCATTTGCATGTAAACTATACGGTGAGGCTCATATCTGGAGATAAACGATGCCGTGCTGGGCTTTGCATGTGCGTATGCATTCATGAGTTGAGCGTTCATGCATACACATCGCACCTCAAACGGCGGCATGGTCATTGAGGGCCAGAGTACCTCTCGTAAATGTTTACGACTCGATGGCCTGGCAGGGGAAAAAAAGTTAAAAAAGAAAAGGCACACATGGACATGAGTTCGGCAGGAGGTGGAGAGGAAGAGAGGTTGTGTGCGGTGGAAAGCAACCAAAATATTTAAGCGAGATGTGTGTGGTTAGCGTCATTCACAAGGAAAGGATCTTGGCTTGATTGGAAACAGCAGTGAGTGAATGTGGTGCAACATCCTGTAGGTATACGTGAGTACATGCATGGTGTCAAAAATGTTGATTGGGTGTAACTAAGTAAGGCTCGGAATCAACCAGAAGTAATCATATCTATAGATTTCTGCCAGACGGGTGATTAAATACTCTTTTCAGGGTGGGAGATGGAGTCATCAAACTTTGCTGACAAAAACGAAAATATTTTGCCACCCATATGTCTGGTACACACGGTTTAAATTTTGGTAGCAATCTGGTTTTACGAAAGCGTGGAACTGCCAATGTGAAGTAAACAGTTTTGACTGAGCTGTGTTGTTTCGAAGGTACTGCAAAGTTGTTTGAATATATTGGTAAATTCGTTCAAACTTACTGATACACGTGTTTGAACGTATTGGTAAAGTCGTTCCAATGTCTTGATAAAGTTGTTAAAATCGTACTGCAAAGTCGTTTGAACGTATCGGTAAAATGTAGGCCAAATGCTGAAAACATAGCATTTTTTCCTCCATGTATGAAACTACCAGCTCTGATAGACTAGCAATACACCCATTGCAACATGAAGTGACACAGATTCCCCAGCTATTTAGTCGGTGTCTTATGCCATCGTCAAGTGTGCACGTTTATGAGAGTGTCGGGTGTGTGTGTGTGTGTGTGGTGGGATTATCTTGTCTGCCTTGGGAATGTGTAACAGTGTGTGACAGTGAGTCATTCACCATGGGAGCCACTTCCTAGAGAGCAGAACGTGTGCATGCCTGGACATGTCCCATAGTTCAACCACCCACCCGCCTCTTTGGATGGTGAGCAGACCCCAGCATCATTCCATGGATGACAGGTCGCTGACTTGCCCACTTTTTTGGGTGTTGTCATAATTGACAACAAACGTTGATTCTTGAAATAGTAGTGTCTTTATAGAAAACAAATAACGGTATGAGGAAAAAGTCATTGTTTTTTTTTTCTATAAATCCAAGTAATTTTTATTATTTATATTATCATTATTATATATTATTTATTTTTATATTTATTATTTTTCCTCAGTAAATATTAGGTTTTATTCTTTGACAGAATAATGTAATTTTATGACATTAAATTGATGAGAGCTTCAATGTGTACATAATAATAATAATAATAATAATGGATTACTGTTACTGTTTGCAAACACAACATTCAAAACTGACGTTCGAGCAGGTCAAGGACAGGAGCCAACCAGGAACAAGTGTGAAACCAGTCCACCAATGAGGAGCGGGCATTTGCACAACAATATTTGCATATGCCACTGTTAGTCGCTTGCCTCCGCAGTTAGGCTGGAGGGAAAACATTGAGTTTCTGCCCAGAAATGTCCCGGACACACCAAAACAAATCTATTGGTGTGAAAAAAAGTGATATTGAACATATGTATAACATAAAAAATACCACAATACGAACTAAAAATGAAAACTAAAAGTTGGTAAGTAACTGAATGTAAATAATATACGACTTCATCTGTCTCATATGTAGAAATTAAGCCAGGTGAAATAAAATTTAAAATGTCACCTGATATATCGCTGGCTCGTAAATCACAATTTGGCAAATTTCATATTTTTTCAAAAGTCTGTACTTTTGGTCACTCTACACGTGTGGGTGTCATTTTTTTATTTATTTTTCTTACAAATTATTGACCAGTCTAAAGTGTTGAAAATGGCTTGTTTTCTTAATTATGCAATTTTAATGGTTGAAACAACATGTTGTTTTTGGGTTGAAAAGTGAAGGTTTTGGCCCGATGCCAACGATATGTTCTGTTGTGGCTTTAACACTTGTAATGTACTATAGTTTTGACTTCACTTGGAATATTTAAAATTGAAAAAAAGATCATACGTACATTTGCATCTCAAATTATTTTAACAGCAGCGCAAGAGCAGTATTCGGCCTTCATAACAGCTGATCTGCTTCTTGCAAACTAAACGAAAATTAGGCCCTGCAGGAGGAGGTCACAGAGTAAACCGAAGCTCTCCAAGCATTTCAACGAATACTTCTCTACCAGCCTCACTTTTGTCTTTTTTTCCACATTCTTCTTTCATTTACCTCCACTCTGGCCACACACGCAGTTACAGTACAATAATAAATGTGTTGAGATAATGTGGCTTGGAAAGCATATTCAGTGTTCACTTGATTAAACAGTGGAATTTTGCACGGTGCCCAGAAATGAGGTTAGCAAATGGCGTCGTCGCTCGCCAGCTTGGAAGTGCACTAAAGGAAATCGGGGGAGAACATAGTGTCTGCCGCTCACTGGCTTCTCAAAGTGCTTGATGAATGTTAGCGTACGTCACTTGGGATAATGCGAGTTAGCTGTGTGCCGACTCCAAATATGGAGCGAGTGTGACTGTTCGAGGTTGTAACGGCTTTGCTGAACTGAGAGCCCCTTACGGTAGGCCCCCCTCTCGCAAGGTACACACCTCGCTCTACTAGCAAGAACTCACAATGAACTCTCAGTTTCACCTCCACCTTCATGTCGCAAGGGGTGCACATGCTCGACAAATGCATTTTTAAAACTCGGTGATGCACATTCTTGATCCGACGGCCCTCGTAAATAAGATCCAAAGCCTTAAGCTTACATTAGAGAACATTGTGGCATCCTGTCTGGATTTCATGCACCATGTACAAGGATTTCCAATGGATGTAAAAGGTCTGCACACCACTGTTTTAATTCTCCCAAGACTCCCATTTAAAATGAGTTAATTTAGAATCTTCGATTTACCTATAAGAAGCGTGTTTTTGGAATGTGGTAGGACGTACCCATAGAGAACATTCCATCACCACACAGAGATGTTCCAAAAGAGAGATTTGCACCCGTATTTCCTGATTATGAGGCAGATGTGCAACCACAAAACCTCTAATAGTTTGTTTAGTTTTGTATACTACACAAGTTTGATTTCTGTAACTTTATCCCACAGGTCCTCCTGATGTCGAGCAGGCCTGCGAACCAAGCGTGCGTACCTGGAGCCCCAACGCGGGGATCGAGCAGGGCATCGTTGGCCTGTCCGAGTGCCCCCTCCAGGGCTGCATGCTCCAACTGGAATTCCCCCATCCGCTGGTACCGGACTCACTGACCGTCTGGGTCACGTTCTTCAGCCCTGAAGAAACAGCACTGCCGGCTATCCACAACATCTTGCTGCTCACCGTCAGTGGCAATAACATCTCGCTAGGGCCCAGCAATGTCTTCTGTGACACTGCACTCACCCTGAAGCTGGACGTTGAGGAGGAAGTCTACGGGGTGCAGTTTTTCACCATGGAGCAACACTTGGAGATCGACGCCACCCTCTTGGCATCCAAACCGGACTGCTCTCTGTGCAAAGACTGCCAACCACTGCGCTACCGTCTGCTGCGCCAGCCGGCCTTCACCCACGCGCCACATGGTCTCATTTTCAATGATCCGCCACGCCGATAT
The DNA here is from genome assembly GCF_051991255.1 of Vanacampus margaritifer. Taxonomy (NCBI): domain Eukaryota; kingdom Metazoa; phylum Chordata; class Actinopteri; order Syngnathiformes; family Syngnathidae; genus Vanacampus; species Vanacampus margaritifer. Next base: position 10,579,084 of record NC_135445.1, read on the forward strand.
ACAGACAGGTGAGTGACCTGGTAGGTAAATGGCTTTTTCAGTCAACAGTCCATGTTTGTGACGCTCCCTTGGGAAATCTGTGGAATAAAACCTCCAGACAAGACCACGGTCTAATGGTTTGCTACCTGTAATATTCCTGAAAAGACACAAGCGCCTATTTATTATTATTAATACATTCCCCGTGTAGGCTATTTGAGAGGAGTATTCCAAGTCGGGAAATGGATTGTGTTTTCACTTGCTTTAAAGTGGAAGCAGAATTAGTGATTTTTATATGTGACAGTGAGTCAATGTGTGTTTGTTTGTGTGAGCAAGGTATGCCCGCAAACATGGCATTGCACTAGCAGATTTCCTTTTCAGCACCCTGAAGAAAATGAGTAAGCCACCGTTTCTCTTGGAGTTTTAGACCTGCGGTTGGACATGTATTTCCAAAGTCGCAGGTCAATCGTTGCCCACATTTGTTTTTTCCCTGTTCCGTGAAGCAAGGGCAAACAGATGGCTTGTTGAAAGTATTATGTGCACACTGTGGTGAGAGTTTAGTGCTTTGCTCTTGCGGAATGTGCTGACTCGTCAAAAGATTTGTGCTATACGTGGCACCGATGTGTGTTGTGCCATCTCCCTATCAGCGCGGTTCACATGAGAAGGAAAATCACCCGATAAGAATCGAAAGGGTGAGTATACGTGTTATGCAAGATGGAGCCACGATACTCGTGCGCCCTCACAACAACTTCCTTATTTTGGACAGCACAAGGTCTTCCAAAGGCAGCACCAAGTACGATGCATTTTATTTGCAGGGAGGGTTTTGGCACACCTCACTGATTATTGACGTACTGTCGGTAGTTTAAAAGCTGTGGTGTACTTCATGAGCTGTGGTTGCATTCCCGTGGTCGAGGTCGATGGCACTGGTGGACTGTTTACCTTCCTGAGTGCATATGGAATGTTGTCGCTGGTCAGAGGGGTTTTGTAGCATGATTGCAACAAAGAAAACACACGCTTATTTGTTTATTTAGAACAGAACACGTATAGAGAGGTCTAAAAATAAAATCCCTGATATAGGGTGCCATCAGGAAACAGTTTCAAAGAAGATAATTTTTAGCTGCTTCTTGTGTATCACAAAAGCTTCTTCCTTCTTGGATGGGTGTGCTGTGATAGATCTCTACTGTCAGACCACTGGCCTTTACCTGAGCTGGGTCAAACTGGCGGTTTGTTTGGAATGGCCTAAGGCTGGAAGGTCAAAGTAAAAGGATAAATTATGGTGCAAAATCAGGACGTGTGAAATGAAGAGGAGATGCATAAGGTTGAAGGTTGGACTATTTGGGGTTAAATCATCGCAGAGGGCCAATAGGTGATGGAAGAGAACATTAGGGGGTTGCGAAAGCATGAGGGGGTGTGTGGGGTGCGTATTTGGTCTGACCCCCATTCAGTTGAGGCACCCCAGTCGATGGGCTAATCCTCTCAGTGATGTGGGTTTCAGAGCTGTTACTGGGTCAAAGGCTATCTCAGCTGATGTGAGTGGACCTCCCAGAGAAGTAACTCCCAACACCCCCTCTGTAATTGGGAAAGACCCAGGGATTGGCAGCTCTTTCCCATAATATCTCATGACAATCCCCATGGCTCCTTTGTTGAGAGGTCTACTAAACATAGATCAATCAAGGTACACCATCTTTAAAAGTAGATGCAATTAAATCAACTCTTCCAAATAATCAGTTTTAGTAAACCAGCCCAATTCATTGCTGAGCTAGATTTAACTCTTTCACACTGGCCATCATAATTTATTAAACAGCTTGCTGTACTGTGCGTCAAGTAACAATGCGGGACAGTGAACGTGGATTGCAGTTTACTTGCAAATTTGCCGGCTGCCTTCTCAAGGCCCTGTCCACACGAAAACAAGTGTCAGTGTACTGTATCTGCAAAAGTTTTTGATCATTTTTTGCATTTCATCCATATGGAGATGGTGTTTTGGGTGCCTGAAAACAATCATTTTTTAAACTGGGTCTCAAGGTGAATAAATCTCAAAACACTCCCCTTGCACTTCCATGTGTGCAACATCTTTCCTGAAATGGTGTCGCAGTTCTCACGTGACCATGAGCGAACATGATAGGGCTTTCTCAGAAAAATATACAAATTCAGCGTGACACAAATGTCTCCTTTGTTCGCCACTTCATATTCACTACCATTTTGGTGAGTTTGTTCACACGGCACAGTTCCTTATTCTTTTTTGGGTGACTTCCTGTGGCAACCTATAATGTTTCAGCTGTTTTATGCAGATCCACAAATTTCTTGAAATAATTTAGTGCTTATGAGACTTGATTTTATATACGAATCTGGCTTCATTTCTGTGTGGACATGGTTAGTTAATTCCAGGGGCAGACAGACTGAGAGCAAAGTTAACCATCCGAGACTCATTGCTGATCTGGTCTCGACTTCGCTGATGATGTCGGCCTCCGACCACTCTCACTGATACCCTCATTGACGCACTTGTGGTTATGGAAGAAGAATCCTCTCCTCTTGGCCTAACTGTCAGAGAGGGGTCGAAGACAAAACTGCCGTCTCTCTCAGACTTTCTTCTACCTCTGGCTGCAGTGCTGCTCTCCAACACCCAAGAGGTTGAGTCTGTTGACTCTTTTACATACCTGGGCGCAATGATCACCATTTCCTGTTCGACTGAGCCGGAGATCTCTAGATGTCTCCAGATGGCTCGCAGGCAGGTTAGCAAGAGTGTGGAAGAGTGCTTGAATCACTCCAATGAAGATTTGTCTCCTCCACTCTCTGCTCCCCTCTGTCCTGCTCAACGGTTGCGAGTCGTGGACACTTTCGGCCGCCAAATGTTTTCCAAAGGGACTGCTTCCGGAACATCCTCAGCATCCGATGGTACACTTTCACCACTAACAAGGCAGTTCCACAAATCCAGAGGCAGTCTCAATAACAGATAGGTGCCGTGCACTCCAACTCGTTGGATATGGAGCGTGTCTCCGTAATGACAGTCCATCCATGCAAGCCTCCCAAAACCCTCCTCCCGTCTGGCAATGTCCCCAGGGGCATCCCAGGCTCTCCTGGGTATCTCAGGTCACGGCTTTGTCCACTCTCATCCACCACTTTTTATCTGGAGTTGGTTGCTACGGCCGAGCTACGGCCAGGCACTCAAGAGAGTAGACTAGAGTCGAGACTCATTGCCCACACCCCTTTGTGTTGAAAGTAATTTTGTCTCCCCCACAAATCAAATGATCTGATTGCATGAAGATGTACCTGTTTTTTGAATGGCATTGTCCCGCTTCATCTAGTTTTGTCGAAGGCACAAGCGAATAAACGTTGTCTCAACCATTATGCCTCTGGTATTCACGTTTCCACCGAAAGCCAATTGAAATTGACTTGTTTGTACAGTTTATAATTTGACCAGAATGTGGGGTATGGAACTAGTTAGTGTTGGTTTAGCCAGTACCAGTAAACCCTGACCAGCACTACATTGGTATTATTTGATAGTTTGAGAAAGGCAAAGTGTGAGCCTTTCTTAGAACTACTCTAGATTAGTAATACTTAATGTCTGAAAACAATCAGCGGCAACCGTAGATGCATTGCTCAAATGTGACTAATGTTAAAATGAATACATTATGTTGTGTCTAACATAGGATGCATGACATTCCTTAGTGGTTAGACATCTAGACATCAACGACAACATGTTTGTGTCTGAACATTCATTTAAATGACAGTTAGGGGCTATATAAATTAAACGCAGCCCATTCAACACTGACAAGCATTGAAACCATAGATCAATATCAGCTCCCGTATTGACTAAACAACCCTTACCTTGTTCTTGTAGATGCTAAAGTTTGTCTGTTTTAGTTATCCGAGATCTGTTAGCAAAGACCAACAAGCAGATATAAGAACACCTTCATATGGACATACATGATATACAATAACACTATTTTAATCATAAGTAGTTTGACACTTAAGAACTTTGTAAGGTATATTTTATCCATTGTACTAAACTTATAGATGGACTCAAGATAAAATTCCTCATTCCTTTCCGACAAGCTTCTTGAGATTAATGTTGGGATCCACAAAAGGATGAAATCTTATCAGTGATAAAGACTTGTATGGCTGACTTCTTTGCCGGCATGTAAATGGATCACAAGTCTCTTGTTTTACCTTTCATCTTTACCGTCCCCAAACATTACAGTCAGCAGCAGCAATGAAAGAGTTCACGCTTCTTCGTCTTCTCTCTTTGACAAAAAGCAGAGCTTTTAAAAAATATTTTAGGAACTCTGTAAATACAAAAGGATTACACTATGATTGTATTGATTACACAATAATTGTATTGACTATTGTTTGGTGTTGAAATCCTAGAGATTCAAGCTGATTGATTGACTGGTTTGACCTGTACCCATTATTATGGATTTTCAGCCATCAAAATGACATATATTGGGCTTGTATTGTCTTATTATCCCTTATGGTTTTATTTCTACTCCATTCCTTTGGCACTTAATCACTTTGATTAGCCTGGACCTACAGTATATAAATAAACCTGCCATGCATGCATCAACATCAACCAGAATGAAGTCTTTTAAATTTTAAAATAGGAAGATTTTTTTTTATGGGATTCTGAATCAACTTTGTACTTATAATAATATATTTACTGACTATCAGAACCCAAGATAAAGTCCAATCTCTAACCATCATAGCATGATGCAACAAAGTCGACCGCGATCCATTCCGTGTTTTTGGTTGCACTTGGTCTTGTTCTAATTAATTAATTAATGTACTTTAGTTCTAATTCAGTACAGTCACCATCATAAAAAAATATATTAATTATATAATAGAAAATGCTAAAGCGTGACAGACAAGGATTTGGAAATTTGGTCTCTGAAAGCTAACGGCAGACTGTCATAGTCTATGTTTTCTACTCACTCCTTCTTGTACAGTAGAACAGCACAAATTGATGGGCTAAGAGGATCAAATGGAACCAAAACTAGAAGTCAAAACTGTGGAAATCATTCACTATCCATCCTCAATAGTGTCACAGGGGCCTCTCGACTGGTTGAAGACAACCTCAGGACACATACTGTTTTGACAAGCAACCATTTACATTCACACCTAAGGACAATTTAAAATCTTCAATTAACCTAACATGCAAAACCGGAAGGCCGGAGCTGAGATTTGAACCCCGTACCGCAGAACTGTTAGGCAGACCTGCACACCCTTGGGATGCTGTGCTGCTAGTCTGGTATACAGTGCAGATGTAAAAACATTGTTTGACGCAGTGGCAAGACGGTTGATGTTGGGTTTTAACAGAAGTCAGTCTTACAAATTGTTGTTAATTAGTTTGTACCACATCCCAAATGGTGAAACGTCTTCTTCTTTCAGTCATTCGAGTCCAACAGTCGGGAATTCAGCACCGACTTCAACTTTACACAACCGCATCGACTTCAGACCTTGTTTCTGTGTTTGTCTTCCATCAAACTTGCCATTGTCCACATGTTGCCAGGACAGGATGTGCTGTGGTCATTTTTTGTGGAACTCCATTGAGTCATCAAACTGATCATCGTTTTGTGTGTGTGTAAGTGAAGCTTTGTTAGCCACAGTGGCTATCATTGTGATGGAGGTGCTGGCCGCCCGGGCAACTGCGGTCAAAGCAGGATGTGAGTCACGACTTAGTAGGCATCAGACTTGTTTTATTGTTGGAAATTGAATGGCTTTTAAGTGTTGCTGAAGCTGATCAACGTGATTACAAAAATTAAACAGACACAAAGCTGCTAAGCTAATTCATTTAGCAGGCTTCTTCATAGCCTACTTGCTCATGTTTGAGTGGAGCCGCCATATCTCAATACTGGAAGCTTTTCCATTGAAGAGGGTTTTTAAGTTCAAACATATTGTTTTAATAACACACAAAAGCCAGCATAAAATGTCCAACTTTTTTGGGGGTGTTAACTTTGATATACATTTTTCATATTATATAAAATATAGACAGTCAGGCAGACAGCTTTTGTCTGTCTGGAATGTGTTGAACAAATACAACAGAAATAGAAATCATGTGTACAAGAGCAGCCAAGGACCATAGCTGGAGATGTCATAAATAAAATACCATCACATAAATACATTTAACCCAAAGTCTCCTACCACAGTAATCAAAATCAGTCTTTGACGTCCATATCCACTGTACTGTCTATCCTGCTACACATTAAACCCACTGCAACATTGCTCTATTTTTTGTTGTTGTAATTCCATAGGATATTCCTACAAAACTTGATGGTCCACATGAAACAATTTACTTTATCTATCAGTCCTATTTGGCCCTAATTTACCAACGGTGCCCCCGAAACTTGTACCTCCCTTACCCTTGCTATGATTAAACAAAACATACTGTATACATGCTTCTCCTGTTACACATTAAACATCAAGATATAGGCTTCATTATGCTTAACGAGTAGGAAACTGTGAGCATTTTTATTGTTAACATATTTTTACAGCCTGGGCTTTTTTTTTTTTTTTTTAAAGACACTACACAGATTGTTTTACAAGTATTTCTAGCATATACAAATATCACACCAAGGTAAGTATTAGGGTGTTATAATGAATGAAAATAGTTTACTAGTAGAATTAAGACGACAGTATCATCTTTTTCTAATAGACATATACCAATGGTTCTTGACATTGACCTTATTCTTATATTTCCCATCTCCATGTAGCTTCAGGAAGTGTTTATTTTAGTTTTGCTAGATAGCTAGTGCTGAACTAAAATTGCTTTAATTGGCATTGCAAATCATGCAGTTAGGACATAGACTCCCATCACTCAACTCAACTCAATTCAACTATATTTAGAAAGCACTTTAAAACAACCACCACTGTTTTCTTAAGATGGAACCCAGTGGCAACAGATATAATGAAAACAGCAGAGGCCCTAGAATTGACCCCTGTGGAACACCATACATTGCATTATGCACTTGAATTATACATGTTCGTCCGACCACTTTTTTTTGTTTTTGATTTGTTCTGCTCGACATAGTATGAAGGGATTACAATAATAAAGAAATCACATGACGACTACTGAGCACACCAAATTCCCTGCAGCACACATAGGCCAAGCGATGTAGCAGCCAGTGATGGCCATGCGAGTCGTGTCATCACGAATCATTCGAGTCAGGCGTGTCTTGACCTCCACCGAACCCCTAACACAGACTCACCGAACCCCTGGTGTTTGATGGAACCCATGCTCAAGAACCACTGGTATACTGTGTAAAACAATACGAGGGCAATAATCAACAGTTTATGTAGTAGTAATGTACATACATGCAGCACAAAACAAAATAGTTGCCAAATGGAACTAAGATGACAGGATTTATTTCTTTATAGTTATTTACTGTGGGAAACAATACAATGACACGATGTATGAAGCAACATTTAAATAGTTGTCACTGCATACTGTGTGAAACAATAAAAGTACGTCTGAAACATGAAAGCCAAAAGCAAAACTTAAATGAGAAACCACGACCATAAATAACAAATAAATGATAAACCTAACTATAAGCAAATAAGAAAACTGTAAACGACAAATTTGCAAGGAAGAGTGCTACATATTATTTATAAAGGATAGTACAGTCTATACATATGAGAAAATGTTTTCCCATTGTATAATCAGGACAATTCATGTCATGACAGCACCCTTGCTTGCACTTTTACAGTTTTCTTTTCTCTTTTTTTTTTGCTTGTAGTATTCAGTTTATACATGGATTATTTTTCCTTTTTCCTTTTTCAAACTTTTTTTTTTCCGGTCTGTTTCTAGTTTTCAGTTTTCTCATTTAAGTATTGTTTTTTTCCTTTCAGACCTTTTATTTTCAGCCTTCCTTATCATGCCGACTCAAGAAACCGTCATGGCGACATACATCCGTAAAGTGAGTAGTCCTCAATAATTCCAACATTCCGCTTGTGTGTTCCTCATGATGGTTCTTTGACTCGCTATGATGCACAAGCAAAGGGAGCGTCTGTGGGCATTGTGTGTTTTGGCTTATGGAGGCATCGCTGCTCAAAAGATGCCGCAACACACAGCGTCCCGACACGCGCAGTTTTCCACCAGGCTGGTCCAAGTGTCTTCGCAGCGTATAATCTTTTAGTAATTGCGGTTCTCTCTGACGTTGCTTGGAGGCTTCCCGTTTTCCTGAAATGCACAGCCGGTTTTGTGACATTAGGCTCTCTCTCTCTGTTTGCGCCTCTCTAGGGATGTGGAGCCACATGTCGCGTACACCTATCGGGTCCAAACCATCTCCAGTCGGAGTGAAAGCGAGCCTTCACCGCCGCTGGTGCATGAACTCGGGGCAACCTACTGTGGAGATGGATGGATCCAGAGGTGAGCCAAACCTATTCATAACAGGCATTTTCCCCAGTAATTCTTGATGAAGTGTCCTTGAACTGGGGGCTTTAGTAGTATAGTGCTCACTTTCAACTTGGCTACAGCACTTCTCAATCTTGCTGCCCTCAGTCGCCAGTCTGTACTGATAAAATGTGTCTCCTAAAAATGAGGTATAAACATACTGTATCGATTTTTAAAATGTGTAAGACCCGGCACGTGATGAAGAAATGATCGACAAGTGTGTGCTAACTGCTCTCATACGACCTGATTTAAGTTCCCAAACAGTGCAAGTTAAATTGTGTGATCACTCACTCTAGCAAAGGGATGGGCAACTGGCACCGCATGTGGCCCCTTCAAATTTGTTTTAATTTTTAATTTTTCTTTCAATATTTTAGAATTTTTGGGGTTTTATTTGTATTTTTTGGGAGACAACTTGTTTTTTTCTCACATTTTATAGGTTAGTCAGTGTATTTTGTTGAATTTTTGGGGAGTTCATGCAAAAACAAAACAAAAAACAACCCCCCCCCCCCCAAAAAAAACTTCTTTTTTTTCCTGAAGCATTTCAATGAGTGTCACGTATTCACAAATTTTAGCTATTCACAGGCTGGCCCTGTCCCAATCCCTCACAAATACAGTTTTAAGTTGCAATGTCACCATTCACCACTAGATGGCAGGCACCACTTTGTTGTGAAACTATACAGAACATGAGTTCTTGAACTTAATGTTAGTTTGCTGTTCAGTAGTTTTGTGCTGTCCTCGAATGGTCATTTTAATGCATGAGAGTGCTTGCATTTGGGGTGGGGGTGCGGAAGTTGGGGGTTGGAGCGGGGACAATCACAGTATGTTGTTATTATTTGGTTGTTAAAACCCTTTGCTACTGAAGGCTGGATTTTTTAATACATGCATTAAGCATGAAATATATTAAGATACTGTCGTGTATATTGATTCAATATAAATGTATATAAAAAAAATATGCAGTTGTTTTCTCAATGTTTTGCACTTTCATTCAAACAATTTTCCCCGTGGAAAAGTCTGTATAGGAGTACAAAATTAAGTGATTCATTAGAAGTGTTGGTGAAAGAACCAAACAAACATGATGAGTTACAGAAAATAAATCAATGAAAAAATTGATTGAATTGAGGAAAAGCCATGCTTTGTTTAATTGGACCTGCTCTTATTTTGTGTCAATTGGATGTTCATGGATTGTCCCATCCTGTATAAACCTGCATTTAAAACTTTGGACAGCATACCCGGAAAACTGGTCTGGGAGAGGTCAGGGTCAGCGCACTGAAATGATCCTGACACAGAGAAACGTAGAGTTTAAAGTAGTCTTGCCATAGCTGATGTAGAATGATTCCTGCTTGTGATTTGCTCCTCTTAGATCATTCAGAAGCTAAATCAGCCAGCACAGTGTCACACGTTTGATAAACCACATTGTGGGTGCTATTTTAATTTGTGTGGCAATTACAGTTCATTACTCAACTATAACATCAAAAAAACAAATATTTGTTTTTAGCTATTAGTTACTAGCTGGTTTACCACCAATAGCTACTTAAATATGGACGCTCGTTGTTTTTATTATTGTGGTTCTAGGCTACTGTCTGTTACCTTCATATTTCCAGTATTGGATCCTTGTGTAGGTGTACCTTAATTGTATTGAGTGTACACATGGAGAGACTCCTCTACTGTATGACGTATCATTGTATGTTGTTTGGCAAGTCTGAGTGTGGATGTTTCCTTAACCACCTCCCGATGTGTTAGTTCCAAAGGAGAGGAGTGTGATGACATGAATTCCATGAATGGTGACGGCTGCTCCAGCCAGTGCAAGAAAGAGCCTTTCTTCAACTGTGTTGGTAAGTCAATTGCATTCATATTTTGTTGCCTGCAAGTCCATCCATCCAGTCAGAAACCCTAAAAGCTTTGCCCTTCTTTTAAAAAGTCTGGAAATCATTACGTTTTCAAGGGGTGACTCATCTTATTTTACATAGCTAAATGACTGGCATATCCGACATTCTTTTTCACCAATAGATGGATGGGTTTCCTGTGCTGCTCTCCCGCTGCAATCCACCTCCCCCCGTTTTCTCCCCGCCGCTCCCCTGTTGCGAGCATGCATGTGTTTGCGCATGTACACGACATGCGAGCAGGCACATGCATGTGGGAGCTTCTGTGAAGTGGCTGCTTTAATTCCTGTTGGATTGCCGGATGACTGCATTGGCTGTTTTTCCACCAACTGCAGGGCTCAAGTGTGTGTGTGTTTGTGTGCGTGTAGTTATGCACAGAATTTGGATAGCATGATGATGGGACAGTCTGTCTGCTCCCTCTGCCTCCACCTACAGGCAGTTCAGGCAATATTTTAAGTAAAAGAAGTGTATAAAAATGTTAAACACTATTAATTATAAGACATTGAATTAATGGTACAGACGGAGTCAAAATACAAGTCGCCTACGTACACTCACCTAGCTTTGTGCTGTAAATTCTATCCTTTCTTCTTTTATTATTATTATTGACTTGGTAAGCTAACCATATTTTACTGAGTATCCTGGACTGAGAGACAACCGGCCAAAATGAGTTTCCTTCGCAGGGTGTCCGGACTATCCCTTAGATATAGGGTGAGAAGCTCGGTCATCCGGGAGGGACTCAAAGTCGAGCCGCTGCTCCTCCGCGTTGAGAGCAACCAGTTGAGGTGGCTCGGGCATTTGGTTCGGATGCCTCCTGGACCGCTCCCTGGAGAGGTGTTCAGGGCATGCCCCACCGTTGGGTGGCTGCGGGGATGACCCAGGAGACGCTGGAGAGACTATGTCTGTCGGCTGGCCTGGGAATGCCTTGGGATCTCGCCGGAGGAGCTTTTTGAAGTGGCTGGGGAGAGGGAAGTCTGACCTAAAAACCATAGCTAATTATCTTATGATTTTGTCATTCACTATTAGATTGTACTGAGTTCATTTCTACAGCCGCCAGTGGTTAGGAATTGCAAAAAGGGAAGGAATAGCCACTTGCGGAGTTAATTCATTAGATCCTCTGCTAAAGTCTTTCAAAACACGTTTCTCCACTACGCTCGTTTTTGCGATACCTTTGTCTTGAGGAGTTGGGCTTGGAATTCTTCTTTCTAATTGGTTTGGCATTCACACACTAGTTGATGGTTGGAAATTGTTGTTTGACGGAAACCCGACCAACAAAAACATGGTCAGAGGCCAAAGAAACCAATGAATCTAAACACTAAGCTCTTATATGAATTTGAAGTCTTGAAAAAGATGGTCATCAGTAACGTGCAAGATTTTGATGTTACATGCATCCACCAATGTTGTGAAGCTGAAAGATCTCCTTATTACTGGTATAACTACCATAATGTCATATTTCTTCCACTTTTTCCATTTTGTTTTCTTCGATCCAAATTCAAGCACTCAACCCCCCCCCCCCTTTTACCCCTGTAAGTTCTCATAAGCCACCCCATGAGCTTCTTCAGTTAAGCCGTTACCTCCTGTTCCCATAGAGTGTGGTACATCTGTATGCCCCCTTGGTAGCCCCTCAGTTCACCATCCAGCAGAGCACAGAACTGACTTTCGTTTTTTTGGACTGCACTGGGGAGGGCTGGAATTTGGAGGAGGCGGCCCCGGCCAACTTGGCACAGAATGACGTCTTCCCCCCCCTCACACCACCACCACTCTCCTAAATGGAACCCCACCAGCTGACAGCGCTTTAGCTGTGAGCAGTGAGGCCCTTATCCTCCAGCCCCTAAAGCTTCCATTTCCAGGCTTTGAACCTAGTGTGGGATGTCTGGAAAAATGAGTGGTCGTATCTTTCTTTACCTCATGACTTTGTCTGATGCCCCCCAACCAACCTTAACACTCCCTTCTATCTCTGGAATTGGTTCACATCCTTCATCTTATCACAGTTTGCTTTAATTTGTTCCTTTTGTTTCTGTCCTTCTGAACCTCTCGGGTATGCTTCTTTTTCTTCCCGTCAGTATTTGGTCGGCTGTCTTACCACAAAGCGATGTGGATCAAAGGGATATTCCCTAAGGGTAGAAGACCTGGAGAATGTGAAGAAAGAATTTTGTAGGGTTTGACCATCCTCTGTTATGTTTGCATCAATTTGCAGAGGAACCGAGCATGTGCTACTACTACGATGGCGATGGCGTTTGCGAGGACTTTGAGAGAGAAACCGGTGTTCGAGACTGCGGCCTCTACACACCCAGCGGCTTCCTGGACCAGTGGGCATCCACTGTGGAGGTTTCCCATGAGAAGAAGCCCTACTGCTCGGGAGAGGTTGCGGCTGGTTATCCCGCTGTTACGAAGGTAATGACCTTTTTGAGATTTCTATCCCATCCATCATTTCATTTTCTACCAGAGCCTATCACAGAGATAAGAGATAAGCGGTACGGCCTGGACTAGTTGGTGGTGACAAGACACATAGAGACAAACAGACGTGGGCAATTTTTGGGAGTATGGGTTGAAAATAGAGCACCCAGAGAAAGCAAACATGAGAACATACAAAAGGCCCAACATGAGATTTAAACCCAGAATATTTGACTGTGAAGCACACACTGACCCATCCATGCTGACTACCTTTTATTCTATTCTGATAATAACGCAAATCTTGCTCTGTTGTTCGTTCAAACATCTTTTGTAGCTTCCTCGTGCATTTCATTTTAATCCATAGATGACATCATTTTTTGCCAAACAACTTCTTTTGCTGGTTTGCCAGTTAAGTCATTTTAAAGATTGGGGCGTTTAATTAGATTCCCCCCTCATGGCGGATGCATAAATTTGCCTCTCTCATTAAAGTAATGCTTCCAGAAGACGGGACACGAAGCCATTGATTCCACCCGAGCGTGGTGGAAGCATTGATCTGTTGCCGTTGCGTCGCGATGGCACAAATCATTAGGGCGATGCATATATCAAGTAGACACAAAGCTTCACATATGTGGAAGGGCGCAACCCCTCCAATTCCCCCTGGGCGTTGACATGTGGTACATAAAACCATCTCCTTCAAGTCCTTGTTTATTATTTCTGTTCATTGTCCAGTCCCGTTACAGCATTCAAGGCGTCCAAACCAACTAAAAGATTCACAATCTTTCCACACTTTCTTTAATGTGAGAGTAACTCTACTGTGCATCATTAATCTTCATACCAAGAACCATTTGAGTTTTTCAAAGTCATGCGAACATTGACAATGCTTGTTCTTGCTACTGATGATCATTGTAAAACATTAGTGCATTCCTAGATCGTTGTAGTTAGGGATGATGTGAGTGAGGGTATTTCTACTTGGTTCACATACTCTAAACTCATATTACTTGTATTTTTAATGCTATTTTAATTATACCAGTCTTCGGCAACCATCAACAGATCATGAAGAAAAACTGTAGTTGACAAAACTTCTTCCTTTTTTTTTGTATCTTAATTGAATCTGCATAACCTGAGATTCTGAGGAGGTAGACTGCTGTTTAAGAGTTATCTTTGCAGGTTCATCAGTTCTTCAAAAAAAAAAAAAACAGCAATCCCGTGTCAAGAAATTTTGATTCATTCAGCTGTATTTGTCTGACGACAAAAGAGTTCAACGTAAAACCTACTCATATCCATACTAACCACAACCCTATAACTATAACCCTTACAAAAGCCTATAACTTTAGCCATACCGTTAACACTGTCCCTTAGGACTGCTCAATTATGCAAAAAAAATATTAATCACGTTTAATTTGGGAATAATTGAAATCACGATAAGGACAATCATTCGTTTTTTGGGCGTAAAACAAGAACATTTTTAAACGTAAAAAATATTAAGACAAATAAATTTCGTTGAAACACTACAATTATGCTTGTTTCTTATGGACCAAACAATATTTAAATTAAATTAATTACATTTTTTTTTAATATATACATTTAAACAACTCAAAATTAGTATTAATAATCTAATATTTTTGTTAACGATTATGCCAATTTTGTAATTGTGGAGTGTAATAATTGAAATTGTAATTGAATTTCGATTAATAATTGCACAGCCCTACTGTCCCTGACCCTTGCCCTAACACTGAAACTAATAAATTTTCCCTCCTTCCACTTGGTGTGGCTGGTTAGTAAATGTGAGCCAACGTTTGGTGCGTTGAGTGACCGTGCATAAATGAGATTAAGGTTGACCCTTTCCCGGATGGCTAAGCTTCTATTGTGAAAAGGTTCTTTGGGTTCAGAACTTTTGCTTTGGTTACACCTCACTCTCAATCTATGTCACTACTTCTGCTAATCCCTGTGCAATAAACGTACAATAAGGAAAATAGTCTTTGCCTCCATGCTACAAAAGCGATTCCGATGCCAGGCAGACACAGTATTTGAGTCTGGGTTTCCTTCTTCTGTTCTCTGCAAGGCTTACCAAGGGCTTTATCACTTGCATCCATCTTCATGTATCATTGCTCTCCTTGTAGTGCTTGTTTTCTTTCCAGAAAGAGAGGCGAGGCCATAACTAACATGCACCTCAACATCTTAAGTGCTCCTTGGCATGGATTCTATACATCTTTTTTTTCCCCCCAGGATGGATGTACGCCATCTTGTCACGCACTTGAAAAAGTGGCTGTGCAAATTAGCTTTTTTTTTTTTTTTTACTTTTTTTTAACCACATCACGTCACCTGTCCTGTTAATAGCTCACTTCATCCCATGTGGATTAATTTCAAAGCACTTTGATAAAGTCTGCCGAAAGATGTCCTGATAGAGGACGGCACATTTTTGCGGCGTTGCAAACGATTGCTTTTTATATTTTGAATGAGCTTGTTGAGGATAGGACATCATTTCCCCCCGATCTCATAAACAAGTCCTGTGTTGGCTTTGTGTATCAGTTGCGTTTGATGTCCCACGACAGTGTTGATTCCGTGTGTGCCTCGGCAAAGCGAGTAGTTGCGATAGGAATCTTTACGGATGCAAGAGAGGCAACAACAGCACAATAAGGCACTTGAGGAGAAAGAAAGATCGTGTCTCTGCACGAAATCTCAAGTTCAGCGTGTGTGTAAAAAGAAAAAGTGTGTGCAGAGAGTCTTTTACACATAATTTTATATCTTCAACTTTAAAGCAGCTAAGCAATCACATCCATTGATTATGTCTTGACACTCTGAACTTGTGTTATTATTTATTTTATTTTTTTTCTGCTTAACATTAAATATGATCATTCACCAGCACATATTTATTAAATTTTTTATTAAATTTTATTACGTTAGATTTTATTTCATTAAGTATTTTTCTTCCATGGTATTTTTATTTTTGCGCAAACGATGAGGTTGTCCATTGCAACAATTTTATTAGAAGTGGCCATTTTTCTCCCTCTTCCAATCTTCTACTTGTTGAAGAGATTGGTCGGTGATGGATGTGACATGATATGCTTGTTTGTCTTTTTTTTCAAGGATTTTTGGAAAATATTTAATATTGTTTGAAAATATTCGACACAATTAGGGATTACATTATTTGTTGAATGGACTGAGGGTAACACCAAAGCAGTGATAAAAATGGCAAAGTGAATGTTCATATTCATGAGTGAAATTTGGAAAAACAGTAACGATGTTTTCAGCTCCACTAGAAATGGTAAGGTGAGGAGTAAAATGGGCTGAAAAATGGGATTAGTGGCCATAAAACGGGTTAGTTTGACTGACAGTCTTCGCTGTGTGATGCTGCTGGATAAAAAAAAGTTGCAGTGAAAATGGCTCGTTTACCATTGTTATCATGAAATACCTTGAAATGAGCAGTTTGAGTTGAGTAAAACTCATGGACACCGGCAAATTAATGACCCCGTTCAGTGATTAGTGCAGCTCTCCCATTGCATCTCAGGTGGTTTGTGTTATTTGTAACACACCCTTGATTCGACTGGGGAATTAAATACACTACAGTTGACAACACGGTGCACAGCGCATTGTTCTATCATCACTGAGAGTTTGAATATGGTGCTTGATTTGGAGGGGGGGATTGAGAAGTAACCACTGACTTGTGTATTTGTGTGTACATGAGTGCTCGTTTGCATGTATGCAGGGGCTTTGCGCACATTCCAATTTCAGACGAGGCAGCAAGGCAGGTGATTTCTCCTGAGATATTTGCTGCCCAGGCAATCTCTGACGCAACCCCTCGGGCATCCCTTGAGAACGACACCCTTAATTATACATAAGTAACAGAAAGGGATAACATTTGAGTTCTCTCACGCTGCCAGAAAGTGTTTCTATATGAAGTTCATCCGCGTTGAGGTGTAAAACACATGAATGAGGCTGGGAAGGAATAATATGGAATCATAATGGAATGAGATGTGTAATTGTTATTGCCATGGAAAGTGCGTAATGGTTCAGTGTTTTAGTCAAGACCACACCAACCGAGACCAAGATATTATTCAGACTAAGGAGTATCGGAACTGAGACAAAATAAATACTTTTGGAGGTCGAGACCAAGACAAGACTGTATATTTTCAAAAAAAAAAAAAATGAATGTACAATGAAACAAATCTTAAAGTTAAGCAAATTTGTTCTTTCACTTCTATTAGGCAATCATATTTAATAAATATGAATTGTCCTGACAAGCCATGATAAATGTCATTTTACAAAGAAAGAGGAGGAAATATGTCTCAACCCATTTACTGGTATAATGAATTAATCAAATAACGCCTTGGGGCTCGACTAATAACTGACATGTTCATTGTTTGGTATTCTGTTTTCTTATTTTTTGACAATGCTATGCAAGCTATCTTGGATGTAATATTAAGTAGCCGTTAACTGAACATTAGCAAAAACAAAACAAAACTGATTGAACGAAGAAAGAAAAGACAATTTTTGCTCATTTTCTTAGAATGGGGTGTTCTGATTTTAACTTTCCCAGTGCAGTTATTTAACAGTTATCTTACCTGTCTACCCGTCGACAAAAGTTGGATGTTGTGCCAGCGGTTTTTGCAAACAACGGAACTCTGTGTTAGTAGTACTGGCCTGGACTTGAACGGTCTTGAACAAAAATCCTGAGTCCTTCCGAGACTGAGACAAGACAGTAAAAATGTCTTCCATTCCGAGACAAGACCAAGACCAAGGGGTCTTGAGACTGGTCTTGAGCCCAAGACTGATCTTGAGAACTACAGTACTGTACAACACTAGGTTCAGATTAAGAGTAAAAAAACAAATCTCACCCATTTACCTGCCATTTAAACTAAATAAGTAACGTTTACTAATGTTGTAGGGCAAGACCCCACAAATCAAAACTGACTAAAACTTTGAGGTTGAGTCCAAGTCAACACCAAGACCAGGTTAAGCCTTGTGTGACAGAAATTGTAAAAAAAAAAAAAAAATGTACACAATTTGAGGACATTTTATGAACATGATACACAAACTAGTTTTAGAAGATGAAAAGGAATGTTGAAGATCTCTCCTTAAGGTTTGAAAATAGATGGATTGTTGGTATGTGTCACCTCTAAATTACTCAAATTGTCCTTGTGCATGTATGTGGAGTTGCTTTTTTTTAATATAAAACAGTGGCTTGCGAGAGACCATCACCAGGTTTCACTCAACCTTGAAGCTTTTGTATAATCCCAATGGATAGCCAAGCAAACAAATGCTGAGGGAGAAAATAGGTGGCCCACTTTTGTTTTACAGCGCCCAAAAAAGCAATCGGAAGCACCGTGTAAAGGCTACTGTAGAGCAGATACTCACATTACAGATGAAAAAAAACAAAAAAAACAACAGTAGCCGGGCTGCCGCTTTCAGCAGGAGAGGAAAGCCAGCTCCTTTGGCACGGACTCCCTCGCCAACATTCCCTCAAACCGCACAGACCTCGTCAGGCAGCGTGCCAGTGACATAAGCGTGTGGTAACATTAAAAAGAAACCTCTGGGATGGCGTTCCTTTTTCCCTTTTGCTTTTCCCGTTTCAATTATTATTGTGGCCCTGCCATGCAAAAACCTCAGTGCGGTCGGCGTGCTTTTTTTCGTGGCACTGTTGACCCCGCGTAACATTTTCAAGCTGTTAATATGCAAGGTTTTGGCCTTGTTCTGCTCAGCAAAGGGGACCACTGACTGAGGGACATTTATCCTCTCAGCAGACCCATCTGTTTTCAACTTTCCACCATTGCACGCTCACCGACTCCTATATGTTAGATTGCGGTCGACGCTCGCTACCACCCAGTCTCCCCTGATGAGACGGGCTTAGGTAAACTGCATAATTGCCCTCCCTTGTTAGCGCTTAACGGCCTCACTCTCAGCAGGCCACCGACGTCACTGCCATTAGCCCTGCACCAATGAGACGGTGAGCCTCAGTGGCTAAGGGTGGGACTGGGTGAAAGGACATTACCTCACACGCCAGGCGCTCACCAACATTCCGGTAAACCATGGGACGGTGCTTGGAAAGTGGTTCATTTCGCTCTCTGTTGCTTGTTCTCTTTCCTTCCACAAATGCCTCGCATATGCTCACGTCTGCACAGGCTCCAAATTCATTGTATGTATATTTGCCAAGAAATAGACCTAAAAACATACCTGTGGCAGATTTGTTTCACTGTCAATGAGTCAACGGTTTCCAACCTCTGAAATGTCCCGCACCCCTATCTAAATTTAAGCTCCATCCTTCCATACCACTTGTGGGGATTTGAAGACCATTGCAGCTCATGCAGGGCAAAGAAGGTGGACTACACCTTTTTGGGCTGGCCACTGATCAACCGCAAGGCAATTTGGAATTCAGCATTCACTTGGAAACGAGCGTACACCCGATGCACTACCAACGGCTGTATTGGAAAACCATTTTTTTTTACCAGCCATGTGTACCACTACACAGCAACCGTCATCCAAGTTTTCACCCACAGAAATGTAAATTTGCAGTCCTTGGTTGGGTATCCCTGCCATGCTTGTGGTACACACCTTATCTCACTGACGTTGTCATTGGGAGGATTTGTACACAATGTCATGAATAGTATTCATAGTTTGTTGATATTTTGACGGTACTTGACAGCTCTTTGTGTGTGTGTGGTACATTCATTGATTCTCAGAAGAGATCCATAACTCCACCAGCAGAAATACAAGTAATGCATCAAAATCCATTTGTGTAAAATGCAGAATCATGCACAGAATTTTTTTTAATTTAAGAAAATTTTTGTCAATTTTGATTATTTTTCATAGTATAATTAGTTATAGAATACATACTGGTGAACATATTGTACCTAGCACATACTTAAGACTCAGTTCATGTTGATTCTACAAGTGATTTGTTAAGCCGTTGGCACAAACAGCAAGCATTCTAGTTAATATATCACAGCAAGTACCCTAATTATTGACTTTCTTAGGAGTGGCATAGAATAATATGGAGAGGGCTTGCCAACATGAAAACAATCACTTTATCTGGACTATGTGTTGCTTCTTTTCATTGCCAAGTACAGTAAAGATGACCTAAGTGAAGAAATGACCTCATGCTTGTGTTTATTGACTGCATTTATTGAGTCTGAAAGCATCATAATGAGAGTGAAAGCTCGGCAAGGTTTGTTGATTTTTCTGTCTGGATGTTTGTCCTGCCTGGAGATTCAGTACATCACTCTGTGAGAGTTATTGTTGCCATTGCTCAGTCTTTACCAACGTTTTCCCCTTTAATCTTTACTTCTAACTGTAATTGTACAATTTCCCGTGCCCGCAAATTTTCAAAGCAATGAGTCCGACGGTTTCCCTTTCGCTGTTTTTCTGCTCGGCTCCCTCTCTTCTCCATTGCCCCTTGGCTCCACATTAACGCTGCTGTTAGCTAAAGTGATGTTTAACAAACACTAGTGGGTGCCTACAGATATGGTTGGCCAGGCTATGGCCCGACCAGCCAGCTGGTACAAATTAAGACCACATGTTTTCCCTGTGAGGTTTTGTTCCGAGCGGACACCTAGAACTGTGTTAATTTGATATTGGTACATTGTGAGATCCTTGAATTTGTTACAGGACGTTATTGTTATTTTTCAAGTGATGTGAACTCAGTATAGTGGCTCGGCTACGTGTTGTTCACGTTGTGATGGCTGGAGTAAAGTTTTTGGAAGATTTATGGTTGTTGATCTCAGAACAGTGGTTGGCTTTCTCTAAAGGGAAAAACAAGTTCCACGCAGCAATGAGTCACAATAGTTTGTTTAGACACTTCGAATCTGGTGGCACGATTCAGACAGTCGAAAGTGGCTTTGTGTCGGCAGAAGTGAGGCACTTGTAGTAAAATGAGCAATAAAATGTTTGCTGACAGTTGGCTGACTGTTTCATTCATTCATTCATTCATCACTGCATTGGTAGCACGGTGGTTCACATAACTGACTTCTACGCAGCTGGCATAAGATCGATTCACACTCAATGCCCCATTCACCATCGCACCGCGACTGACTGGCGACATGTCCAGGGTGTAGTCCTGGGGCTACACCCGTAAAGTGTTGGAGTTTAGGGTTCAAGACTGGATCTCTTAGTATGTGTGGGTCAATTTCTTTCAATAATTACATAGTAAGGAAATCATGAGTGTACAGAAACAGGATGAATAAATATTGCGGTTCCAGAATTCTGTCAAATGAAGTCATTTTGGCATAATACTGAAAACTATTAAGCCACGAGCAAATACTTTTAGTGTGAAAGTCATGGGTTTACAATTAGTCTAACACATGGCTATGATATCTATGCTTGGGGAAAGCAAGCAAGTGCTCCATCTACTTTGTATGTTCCTTATGTCAACAACGCTTACAATTCCCTAGAAGTATTCACGTTTACATTCCTGTAATGCTGCAGACAGTTCCCTTCTTCATCATTGCTCTGGTGTCCCATCTCCACTTTTCAGAAGCACTGACGTTTTTCGGCTGTCATCGCTATGGACTAACTGCTGGTGAAATATACCTCACTGTGCATCCCAGTTGAAATCATCCATATTTGCGGTCTCCTCTTGTGTCTGGGCACCTTGAGACTATAAATATTCTGTGTACCATCTTTTGTCATCTGTTCCTGCTGTGATATTATGGCTGCTTTTAATCAAGCAATCAATTGAAAGGTCTGCTAGCAGGCGGTGTTGCTTAATACCCAGACTGAAGGAGGGCAAATGTCTGTGTCGTCACAGTCTTTGCAAAATGTTTTGTTCCAGTTTTGCATTGTTAGATTAGAGTGTGATGATTTTGGTGTTGTACCACTCATATGCAAACTACCGTGTAATCTTGCCTGTCAGTCACTTTTTGTGTGAACAGCCGCCTTGGCCCTGAATACCATATCCTATAAAGATACAGTTACTAATGCCTTTGACAGTTACTTTTGCCTCCAGGGGTGGGCTGACTGGTCAGTTTTGATACAGTTTGACTGTGATAGAGCTAAAGGCATCTGGTTTTCATTCAACCCATGTATTTTCCCCCATTTTCTCAATTTTATTCTGTTGAGTGAAAGACTCATGGCAAAGACATTGCAGAAAGAACCTGCCTCAAATTTGTCAATAATAGCTACATCACTAAGCAGATGTTTGTCCAGTCTTGCAGACTTTGGCTTTTGCAGATGGTAAACTGGTTGAAGTAGCCTTGGAATATTAATAATTGTTTCCATGTGGTTGATTACTCAACCTGTTATAAAGAGACTTCTATAAATGTCTGCTGGGTTCTTTAGCCCTCCCCTCAAAGCATTCGTCAACAAACGTTCATTTTTACTGTCCTCTGGGACACGTTTTTGGTCTTATTATAATACCTGATCATGGCTCAAAGTAGTCCAAGGAATGTTTCCCTGCAGCGTGTTTGAAGGATCCGACATCTTGCTGCAACACGATTTGTATCAAATTAAGCTTCTTAGGTTAACGCTATAGGCATGTGCATGATGGGATTGGTTGTACAGTACACAGCATTTTGTTTCTTTCCAAGAATTGCAGATAAATCTCTGGACAATAGTGTAGTTGTTCAATTAAGTTTTTGTCCAGTGATGATCCAATTATATGTGATTGCAATGTCCATAGCAGTCACTGTAGTGAACCAAACAGCTTGTTTTTGTTTTATGGAAGCAAAATTGTAGTTGTTGAAAAAAAATAACTTTTTTTTTTTTATAGAAAGGGAGCCTGAGTTGTTGCTGATATGACAGTTAAATTGTTGGATTACTTGGACTGTAACAATGTGCTTTGAAATGAACTGATCCATCAGTTTCTGCTTTGTCTCAGAAACAATATACAAATATAGACCGAGCATGAAAGCCAATTAAACTTGGACTGAAACAAATGCAGGTACAATATAACTGGAAAAAAACAGTAGTGATCTTAACATGAAACCAATCTTTCAGAAAATAAATAATACATGGAACCAAGGCCACTGCATGGTTATAGATGGGAAACAAGTGACCGACCGGGAATTCTTTAGGATCGGATGATAGATATACAGATAAACATACTTAATGGCTTTGAGATTTGATGTAAGATATTGAACCATCTTTAGAAAAACACGCATTATTGAAGACTGGAACTGGCTGGGAGGAAGAAGGTGAAATACTACACTGTATACTGGAATGGAGTGATTGATCTCACTGGGGTGCTTTGTTTTGAAAGTTGACTCAATTGAAGTTCCACCGGCGTCAAGGAACATATTGGGGTTGAACTTTAAGGGTACCACTGTATTTGCAAGAATACAGATGATTTTCATGGGAGCAAGTCATGCTACTACAGTGGTTTGGTTGTATTGTTGCTTTCTAGTCTTATGGTTCAGATGATTGGACTTAACCTGTGCAATCTCCTTAGCAATTATTAAATGACGAGGGGAAAAAAAGTCCATGGGACGCTATCCGCAAAATGACATTTGCATTCTCATAGGAATACTCATTTCTGCTGCATCAGCAGCTAGCACATGGCCATGTCAACAAATTCAGGGAAGAGATATATGGGCAGATAGATGGTCAGGACAGTTTTTCCATGGTGGCAGAATCTTACAGTAGCCTCCTTAGCAAAAATCTCCGGTTACGGGTGTTCCATTTCACTAACTCAGGACAGCGGGCAAAAATGGTCGTCACATGCCCTCCATTCGCCTTTGCTAATCTTTTAGTGGTTGTGTCCATTTGTCATCTTTTTCTCACTGACACTTTTCTTTCTTTTCAATCTGTGCTGTTTTCTCAACATTTCCTTACCTTTACAAACCTTTTACAGCAAATATTGACATGCAACACAAAGTGGACCCTTTTGACCTGCTTCCTTGTAAACCTGGCATCAACAAATTTGGCGCTGTAGAAGCACTTTAGCGCCTTGTAGTGGACAGGTGTAGTGTGACTTTTTAAAGGAAGCTAACGCAGCCTGGTTTTATGTAAAGCAATATTTTGATGGACTGGTAAAGAAATACATATAAGAACATTATCTTCAAAATGAAAGTCTTGATCATTGGAGATCACTAAAGTACGGTGGGCATGGGAGGCTATTACTACGACCTATTTTTGTCTACTACAACTACTACTGTAGTCAAAATAGTGGTAAATATTTTATGCCCTCTTCTTCTTGTCTTTCCTTAGACATGTCAGTCCAAGGTGTTTGATTTATCTGACGGGGTTTCCCAATACGCCTGGTTCCCATGTCACGACGCCCGCAAGAATCCCTGGGGATACCCAAACTACTGGCTTAAGGTAAAACCATACGGATTTAATTTATCAGTTGACTCTGATACAACATTTTGAGTCAAATAGGATTAGGAAATTATTGTTAATATATATATATATATATAATAAAATACATACAGGTTATATGAAATGAAAATACAAAAGGAAGGTTTAACTCAGTGTTTTTACAGTACTGTATCTGTGTGTGTCTCTAGCTATTAGCATGCAAAATGGCTCAATACAAGTGAATGAATTATCAGTTTTATGTGATCACATTCTAAACCAGGACACCATGCAGTGCAATATAACAATTTCCTCATTACAGTGGCTGCTTTCTTTAAATATACAGAACATAATCTTAAAATCATAGACATGCTGTATGTTCTGGTTATATAACATCCTATGTTCGTGAAACATTAACTTTTAGGATTTGGCTGAGGAGAGAAAGAAAATGTATTAAAAAAAGTATGACCACATAACACATGCATTTATGGGGCAATATAAGCAAACTGAATATGGCTCAGAGGAAAAACTTAATAGCGCAGTCAGTTTCAGTCAGTGAAAATCTAGTCTCCGCTTTTTTTTGTGTCCAGGCCCATTTTTCTCACCCGATGGTGGCTGCGGCGGTGATCATACACCTGGCAGCTGACGGGACGGGTTACATCGACCAGACTCAGTGTAACATCACTGTTCAGCTGGTGGACACCAAAGAAGGAATCCATAGTCTTGGCAAGAACCTTCATATACTTTTTATTTGTCAATGTTCTTTTCATACATCAAATGTCACCGACATGGACTGGCTGGTGGGGTGGGGTTGGGAGTGGGGGGGGCTGCTAGGTTTTATACACTATAAAAGGCACAGGTGGATACAGTAAATGAGATTGATGTGGCTGTAATGCATCAATTTTGTGGCATTTACCAATGAGGTATTTGTTCTGTGGAACTTCCATATATTGCCATATATCAACATTGATATTTATTATGAAGAGCATATATTCTTCTAACACATTTCCAAATGTGTTAAACAACTCACACTGCTGTGGAAAACATCCATCCATCCATTTTTATAGTTCCTATTATGGTTGGGCTGAGCTAGAGCCTTATCCTAGCTTATTCACAATGACTCAAAATCACAAAGGCACATATTGACATAAAATCATTCACACTCACATTCCCACCTATTGACAATTTAGTCTATAATCCTAACATTCATATTGTCCACCGTGCTGGGCATTGAAAATGGCAAATAAAAAAAAAAATACAGTATTCCTCTTTTTCAGGAAAACCAAACAACAAAAAAGCTCTCTATCAAATCTATTAAATTGCAAAATTTTCTTTTTGATGAATGTTCAGATTGCATAACATTAAACTAAGAAAAATTCTGATTTGATTCTGATTGCGCAATTGGCAGTTTCCTGGAATGTTCGGTTAACTCAAAACTATTCCTACACTGGCCAAATTAGAAGTTGGAACAAAAATAATCATTTTTGAAAAATAATGAAAATATCATGTAGTTTTGAGTGACACTGCCACTTCTTGTGTCAATTTCAGCTGTGAAAAATACCCGTGCCTCTAATAAACATTCACTTTAACTCCCAATTTGGCCACATTTTAAATAATTGCTCACTAAACTGTTGGCCTGTAATAAGCTGTAAACTGTGCCTTTTGTAGGATTTCCTTAGACTTGTGTTTACATTGGATTCAGTAGAAATATCTGGATTTGGTCAATAAAATCCAAAGCTTTTCTTGGTCCTTCTTCACAGGCGAGTGGCGACTAAGCTGCCGTACAAATCCATTGGTGATTCCAGTCAGTCACGACTTGTCGGTGGCCTTCTACCACACCAAGGCCATCCTGGTCGTGTTCGCCTCCCGCCTGGTGGCCATCTCCGGCGTCGGCCTGCGCTCTTTCCAGTCCTTCGACCCCATCACCATCAGTGGTTGCCAGAGCAATGAGATTTACAACCCTACCGGTCAAAGGTGAGTAAGCAAAATGTGCCAACATATCATAGGGAGTACAACCAATTCCATATTGTTAAACTTTTGCTATTGTTACCGCCGTTGAGACCATAAAATTGTAGTCTGACTAAAATTAGTAAATGTAATAATGTGCTTATGCCAAATGATGGCGTGCCATACCACAAGAATCAGACATGCTTCATTTATTTCAAATCAATCTGAGACACAATTCCGCGAATGTGCTAAACATTGCCTGTTTTCACTGGGAAGTTTATTTATACGTCCCTGACGGACAAATTTCCTCTGACCAGAAATGATTCGTTAAACTCCAAACAGTCTAGCAAAGCAGATGTCTTGATTCCCCACAAAAACACATACAGTGTAACCGGAATTGCCGTCAAGAAAATAAAAATAAATACATAAAATATGTTTTATATATATATATATAAAATATATAAATTAGATATATATATATAAAATATATATATATATATATATATATATATAAAATATATATATATATATATATATATATAAAATATATATATATATATATATATAAAATATGTAATATATTATATATATATATATATATATATATATATATATATATATATATATATATACAGTATATAAAATATATAATATATTATATATATATATAAAATATAATATATTATATATATGTATAATATATATTTATATATATATTTATTTATTTATATATATATATATATATATATATATATTTTTTTTATATATATATATATATATATATATATATATATATATATGGTGTTATTGATATATCACTATTTACGTCAACTGAACAACTTGGAGTTTCTACAATCAAATAACTAATGCATAAGTCATGTATGTGCAAACAATCTATGAACCAAGATAATTAGTTCCTATCTTTATTTTATGAGGATTCTCCCTGAAGAACATGTTTATTTCCAACGAACTATCACTTTTATGAAAAAGAAAAAAAAAGGCAGAATTTATACGCATGTGTTTTTACGAATATGAAAGTTAGTCAAATCAGCACGTTTTGCATCCGTTGCAGATAAACACCTAAATCCATTTAGATGTTTTGGCACATGACAAATACCACAAACATTTCTATCTCTGACCGCACACCTTCACGAAAAATCCTCCTTTGGGATGTTTACCCACAGCATGTAGCGCTGCAAAACCCTGCGTGTCTGTGTGTGTACCGTGTATGTGTGTATGCATCATCAGTGCGAACAGTCGCATGCGTGACAGCGGTGTGGCAATCGGGTTAACAACACGAGTTCCTTTGTGCGTGTGGTCACATGTCATGCTATTTGTGGTAAGTGACTCGTCGCCCAAAAAGTTTGAAATCAAAATGGTAGCGAAACTCGGAAGGGACCAATTTTACTGCAAAATCTCATTGGTGGTCCAATAAACAACCCAGAGGAATGACATCAACAATTGTATGGTGTTTGACTTTGATTTGAAGAGGCTGGCTGCATCATACATTGGCTTTCCTCACACTTATTTGTTTTGTTGTTTTAAACAAAACAAGTAGTAACCGTATAGTTCAGAGATGCTATTGTTGAGAAACAGAAATTAAATGGTCATATCAGTGCTGAGCCCATTCAAACTCTGATGCTATCAAGAACAGCGCCTATAAGTTTATAAACAGTCTCTCAGATGACTTGATGAAAACCTGCTAAACATGTAACTTTTTTTCTGACCACCGTGTCTTGAGGTCGGGTCCTTCTGTGGGAAATAAGTATTGAGTAAAACACCAAAATCCCAAGAAAAAGCACATACACTGGCACAGAAGTTTGTTTACTTGATGCCCGCTGAACTGAGGTCACATGCAAACATGTTGAAATGTGACTTTTGAAGCTTTATTTGGATCAAATTTTGAATCTTGTGAGCACAGGCGTCCACTCCCCCCAACCATATTTGCCATCTCCGCCAATTTCGCCCCCTTTTGTGTGCCCCCAGCTCTGGTGCTGCCTCGCTCACACATTTCCTGTAAAATTCCAAAACACCACATCCCTGCACCCCACCCCTGACCCCCCACCCCAACCCACCTTCCCTCATCCGCCTCCACTCGGAGTCGTTAACAACAGCAAAAGCTATTAAACGTCACTTTGAACACACTGTTCTCCCATTCAGTCTTTTCGTGCCAGCCTATGGTTAAGTATTGTGTTGCACTTTTCATGAGGAAAAGCACGAGGGGAGGCTTAATATTGGGTAGTTAAATTCAAATTTACGACAGAAGAATTCCAAGTAGCAAAGAATATAAAGAACCTCTCATTTACATCCAATACATAGTCCTCAACTGCTCTAATAGGCTTTTTATAGAATGTGAATAACATGTTTCAATTTTTTAGTATGTAACACTTTTCATATTTTATAAAATTTTAATTAATTTAAAAAAATTGATGTAATTTTTAAGTAATTTTTATTTCATATTTTGTACAAACATAGCTGATACCCGGCCTTATTTCAAGGTATTGGTACTTGCGACTGCCGTCTTGTGGCTGCTTTACAATCAGGAACTAAAAATAGCGATTAGGCATTAACTGCTTTGTACAGTAGTATATTGTTCATTTTTATCTTTCTTTCTGCATTTCATTTTTTTCCTCATCACCTCTACTTTCAAACATGATGAGGAGTAACTTTAATTCCACATTCTTACCCCTTTTCTTAATTCGCCAGTTTTTATGTTGCTATTTATTTATTGTTTAACCAGTTATGGCAATTGAGAACATGCTTTCATTTACATTGCCGACGTGGAGGTAATTAAGGGTTCAGTGTTTTGCCCAAGGGCACTCCGGCAGCAGAGAGTGGGAGCGGGATTCGAACCAATTGATTCTTCTAACCGACTATGATTGCATCATTATAGTGATGATACTGACATAATCCATGTTGCCCCGTCATGCATATCTAAGCATTTTATTTGGCTTAATTCCATTATGAACAATAAATTGTCACGCGTGTCAGTGGTGGGATGGAGCCATCGGGCATGGGCGCGTACATGCAGTGCATACGTACATAGGCAGCCCGTAATTCAGGGGAAGGGGAAAAAGCACTTAAACAAGAAAGATTAGGGCTACAAGAGAGGTTGTAAAACTGAAATGGACGACGAGATAAAACTCAAGATTAAATGTCTGCAGCCCAACGCACACACTAACACTTTCTGTGTGGACTCCTATATGGTAGAAAAAAAAAAAGAAGAAAAGTTGCCAGCTAGAGCGTGCAGGCATTCCATGAGCATGAAATGCCAAGACAGTCCTTATGTCCTGTCACTCCTCATTCACACATGCCACTCTACATTGTGTCTTCACCCCCAACCTGCACTCCCCCTCCCCCTCCTCAAGCCAAATATGGCCATCTTCTGACTCCATGTGCTTTATCGATCCGATATGTAAAGCAGTCATTGATGGATGGATGTGGCCGCTGACATTTTGCAGTCTTATTCTGCACGTATGTATATATTTGTAACTCTTCATTTCACCCTTTCACTTTTTTTCTACCCCCCCTCCTCTACCATCACCACGTTGGCAGTTGTGTACATTATTCGTGCGAAGCCATCGACTGCCAGGAGCCGTTGATCCGCAATGCAGAGCTCAAGTGCAGCAACGCCGGCCGCCACTTCTACAACGGCGACCGCTGCACCATCTCCTGCAACTCGGGATACGTCCTGCAGATCCACCAGGATGATGACATCATCAAGAGCCAGGTGAAGCACACGCGCATACTGATGTACCGTACACGGAGCGTATTGGGACATGCGTGCCGATGTGATTGCACACACGATGCAAACTTCAGCACACAAGTGGCCAGAAGCGAGCATCTGCTTGCCTCTGCACTTATTTTGTCACCTGCCAGTGCCACAGCCAGTCCCCCGGGGTGGGTGAGGTAGGGGGAAGGGATGACATCATCCAGGTAGACAAAGTGAGACGCCGAGGAGCTGGGGAGATGTCCACCCGGCGCCTCCTCTCGGCACACGTGAGCGCCTCATACCCGGCGTTTAGTCCCTCGCCGTCGAGAATGCTGCGCCATCACCTTCGACAGTCACTTTGTGTGGCTGTCGCTCCGCTGGGAACATGACATCATCGCATAGTGTCTGCTCCCCCTCCTCTCCCTCTTTGCCTCCCTCCCTCACTTGCTTGCTCCATCATTACACACACACACACACAGTGAAGCCACTGTTAAAGTGCGGAGATTTGCTACCGCCCCGGCACATAAAAGCCACTTGCATGTAGGAACCGACACGCGTAGGGGAAATTGCACTCAATGCCCTGCATAAACAAGACACTCACCCACAGATGCATATACGTGCACTTTACAAGTAAATAAACAAACAGGAGGGAAGACACCACGCTGTAAAGTTTTTGGATTGGCTCCAAGATGATGTAAAGGCTAATATAAATGCTTTGTCCCTCGGTATGGCTCACGCTGAAGCGAGACAATCTAATAAGAAACCAGATAAGAGAACAAAGTATCCACACATGTATAATAATTAGAAAAGTGAGCAGACTTTCCCAGACTTTATTCAGGATTGTGCCCTTTATAGCTGTCCCTGATGTGTCCTCTGCTCAATGACCCGGTCTGCACTGTACATGTGCATAAAGCGCCACATGGGAATAATTACACGAGTGGAGTGTGGAGGTGCATTTACATCCACTCGCACATCCACAAACACAAGAGTTCCCCATTGAGTCTGAGCGCGTGGTTAATTGCATTAGGTTTTGATTGACGGCGCACTTTGTGGCTATTCATCAATGCCAATTCATTTAGTGCTGAATTATGCTTTTTCAGAGTGGCAGGGGCAGGTATGCGTGGAGAAAGTGGGAGGGGAGGGACAGCGGCAAATGGGGAGGACGGTGAGGTGTGCCTGGTATTGTTTATACTTGAAAGTTATTTGAACATGGTGGAAGAGAAGTGTAAAGTTTTAAGCAGTGTTGGGCGAGACACCCCCTTAAAAAGAAAAAAAAAAGTTGGTAGGTGCCCCAGATGAAGGATTTCTCTGAAGGAAATCACATACTTATTGCATGTATGCCATACTTGTTGAAGTCTCTTCATCACACACAAGACGTTTGGGCAAACGCTGACCTTGAGGCATTATTAGAAAAGTGCCTTTTATGGCAAGTTATCAAATTTCACTGCAATACTCCACCAAAATGCAATAAAAAAAGTAAATTATTTACAATCTAGTGTCAACCATGTGTCTGGTATACACAGTTTAAGTTTGGTTGTAATCTAGCCACAGATTGGCTTTGAGCCACAGGTTTTTCTAATCAACTGGCAGGTAAACGATCTCATCTCCACCGGTTGAGTAGTAACTTATTTCATGTCTTTTTCGATATGCATATGGCATTTTATTTATATTCAGAAAAATGGTCATTCATTCAAGTAAAAAAGACTAAATAAAAAAATGTGAAACAAACCAATTCTAAAAAGTTAACTTTTCCTCAAGTTCACAGTACATACAAAAAAAAGGTCAAAAGGGCACGAAAATGGATGTATTGATCATTCAAAATTTGGTCAATTGTGTGGAATTCATTGCTGATTTATGGTGTCTCAAAACAAGTGAGGCAAAATGAAGTGCAATTCTTTGCTGAAACAGCAGAGGTGCTGTTGAGACTCTCAGCTAGTTCGCTATCTAAAGGAGGAGAACATGATGTCAGCTAGTTGAAGTTGAATACACAATTTTTTGCGCAATGAAACATTGGCGTGGAACATTCAGCAAGACTCCCATTGCTTACAAAAAGGAAAGTTGAAAAAAAAATAACAACAATTGATCATTCATTTTCCCTGCAGTGGATCGAGGAAATGTAGTCAAATGTCCAACCCTAGTCAGAGTCACTCTTAGGGCACTAAAATGGTTTGAATCATTTCAGGGATGATCCATGTTCCTCTTGACTCTCAAACTTGGCTACACATGTTCTTTAAGTAGGCAGACAGACAACCAAGTGCCAAAAAACATCAACATAAATTTGCGAAATGATTTTTAAACGAGCCTTGTCCCGTCACTCGGGGCGCCTAAATCACTCTGCTCAGCTCACATGTCGCCGATAATAGAGCTGATGTTGCAAAGTAGTTGTGCTGACAGAATGATGTTTATAATTACTCTATAGAATCTGGCGGGGTTGGATAGGGGCAGGATGTGGGTTTTCCACGGCTGGGACGGCAGTGCATGTGTCGGAACGCCGGACAAACATGCAGGAGATTTAAGACAAACACTGGAAACGCCCATTTTTACATCCCGATGTGAAAAGCGGGCTGAGTCTTGAGCCATCGTTCCTTTATAAAGTCAAAGGGAGTTCAACAACATGGACATTGAATTATCCGATTGCCCTCATTCGTACTGAAATTGTCTATTTTCCATTGACAAAATCCCAGAGGTAATATATAAGACTGTTAGTTTCTCATGGTTCCGCCCATTGACGGGCACCAATATGTTTGTTGTTTTAACATTTTACTTTGTATTAGTTGGGCTCGGAATCCCCCTTTGAATTCCTTTGGTCATTTGTAGACAAAATAAATTGTCAATTTGAGTGTTTTCCTATCATTTAAAACTAACCAAGTTTTACAGGTGCGATTATCTAAGTCAAAATGTATATTTCGAAGAGTTGCAATCCTGATAAAAAAAAAGAAAGAAAAAATAACTGTTTCAGTGGCGGCAAGTAGATCCACCAAAAAGTCTAGTAATCAATGCCATGCCATTTTTTAGGCTTCTGTTAGGGTCTGTCAAAGAAAAGTTGACTGAGAGATTTTGCTCGATCGCTACCAAATTTGAAGCATGTATACAAGACAGATGGACAATGCAAAATTGCCAACTAGTGAAGTCATTGCATGTGGGCAGAGGATGGTGTGAAGGGTGATGACTCACCATACAACACTGGTTCTTGGTTTTTAAATTGCTTAACATGGCATTGCAAATCATGTTGTTAGGACACTGACTCCCGTCACTTTAAATCAACTCAACTCTGTATTTGTAAACCGCTGTTTTCTTAAGCTGGAACCCAGGGGCAGCAGATACAATGAAAACAGCAGAGGCCCCAGAATTGAACCCTGTGGAACACCATAAGTTCTGTTATACATGTGAATTAATATTGCACATATTTGTTTGACCACTTTCTTATTTTGGCCAACAGAGATAGTTTGAAGGGATTACAATCATAAAGATATCACAACAGCCGCAAGTCGACTACTGAGTGCACCAAATTGCCTCCAGCACAGATAGGCTAAGTAATGTAGCGTGATCACCTGCAGCCAATGATAGCCAAGCGAGGTGTATGAGTCGGGTGTGTATGTTGACCTCTGCCGAACCCGTCAGACTGACTCACCAAATCCCTGGGGTTTAATCACACCTAGGTTAAGAACCACTGCCATAGAATAAGAAATGCTAATCGTTGCGTTCGGAAGCAGTTTGTTTTAGGGTCACATTCGAGATTCAAGAAGAAGAATCTGTCCTGGAGATTTTGTCGGATTGCCACAAAATTTAAACCATGTATATATCAGATGAGGGCCTGCTGATCTCTGCGCTGAGCTTTCTTCTATTATGCTTGTATGATGTATGTTGTATGATGCATGTTGAAACCTTGTGCCATCAATTGGTTTTATGATGCTGACAGTTTAGACTCTGGAACATATTATTCAAAATATAATTAATCTCAATGGGAAATTTCTTTGAAAGTAAACCAAAAGTTTTCATGGAATGGATTGTGGTTGCCTTGTTGCTTAAGTTGAAAAGTTCAGCAGACAGAGCCGTCTCATCTCCTTCCATTAGCTAGTTGTATCTTGGTGACATGATCCAGGAACACCTTCTTTGGAATAATTCTGTCTTTCTCCCATCCGTACATTTACTGTAATGGAGCAGTTTTTCATTTGCATCTCTTTCACGTGGTCGGAGAACACGGAGTACTGGCACCGCAGCTGGCTGATATCTACAGATTCTCGCGCATGCATTCCTTTTGGGCTGTATGGGCTTGCACGACAACTTGAAAGTGCTCGGCAAGCTAAATTATGACTGCACTGTACGTGATCAAGGCAGCCCGACTACATATTAGTGTGACCAGAAGACCCTCTTAAGTCTCATTAAGGCGCTGGTGCATGGTGTCCACGCGTGACCCGTAGATGTGTGTGGCCATGCGAGGGGGTCGCTATAAGCTCCGTTCTGTCAAACGCTGGTGGAATGTCCCAGAGGCCATTACATCCAATATAGAATAAAGGGCTCTTGGCAGCTACATTGACACTGGCATTATTTTAGTGGAAGGGCATTTGGAGTAGTTTGTTCATCTGTAGGAAAACCTCTTTTACATGCTTTCGTTAGGAACAACATGCTCATATATTACAGCATTCTCATCTGTCATAAACAGTATAAAAAATAAGATGAAGCACGTATGATTTTGTTTTTTAAATGAAAGGCCGAAAACAACGTTTTTTCTATTTTTAGTGAGTTTATACTGTTAATGCAATGTAAAAAAAAATGTTAATTATAAAAATAGAGCATTTTGGTGAAATATTTTATATATTGTATGGCTTTTTCTGAGTACAGCTTATTGCAAAGATGTTGTTGTAGCTAACTAGCTTTATAACAGGAAATAAAGATCAAACAAAAATGTGTACAAAATCCTACCAAACTCTTGCTCAAATTGCTTCACTGAATCATGTTGGATGGCTGAGTAGCTTCTGCCCTCTTCTAATTGTCCCTCCATTATAGAGTCCAAACACTTTGACCCTTGTCAAAGCTCTAGCCAAATTGGACCACGCTAATTAAAAAGTGCAACTCTGGAAAACTTCAATACCTCACCACTGCGTCTACGTCACCCTTGCTCCCTTTCCAGTAAGTGTCACATAGTTTTTGCAAAGGGCTTCACTTTTTTTTCTTTTCATCAAAGCTTGCAAAGCTAAACCTAAAAATGAACCTTGAATTTCACCTCGCCAATTACCCCCTAAAAAACACCAAAAAAGACAAAGTGTGTTGCATGTTCGCTGGGTGTGTTGCACATCATTTATTAAGATTTATTAGATCCGAAATAGTGCGCGCCAAATTGCATGTTCCTTTACTTTTAACAGTGAAAATGTTATTACATTTTCAGCCAAATTGCATGTTCCTTTACTTTTAACTTTTGCTCTACCTTTTTTTTGTCACAATAATTAAAATTACATTTTGTGTGTAGCGGAAGAAGCAAACAAACTGATATTTTTGAGGAAGCTAGCAACGCTATATAAGCTATGCTATGTTTAACTTGCACAATGTGCTTGGCAGTTGGAGGTATTTTATAGTATGTACCCATCCTGTCTCAGCAACACATTTAAAACTTGGGACAGTCCAGCAGAAAATTTACCTTGAGAGAGGCATGATTGTTGATATGGCATGACTCCTTCTTGTGAATGGATCCAAGTCCTAAGCCCTTAGATTATGCAGAAGCTGCTAAACTGCATTGCTAAAGAAATGATATGTCTATATTTTTGTTTGACTTTCAAAAATGTTTTTCCAACAACTTTTGATTTTGTCTGGCACCGCATTGCGCCTGGTTTTCACCTGCCTTTCAGACACATTCTATATTTACTATATTTACATATACTCCACGCACAACAAGCAATGAACTGAGGAGCAATTATGCACATTTTGCTGACACAAGTTAGTATATCAGCTTCCACATCTGTTTGTACGAGCAGTCAACTTTGCGTAAATCAGTCAATCAGTCCCTAAGAGTTTTACAAGCAGGAATGCGACCAACCTCACTTGACCTCATTACAGCCAGCACGAAAAGGTATTTGAAAATTGCCATTTTAGAAGCCCAGTTGCGATCAGGTTTATAAACTGGGTCCTAGAGTGTTTGAAACCGCTCCCCTTGTGTTTCCGCATGTACAACGCATACCCTGAGATGACACAATAGTCTAGTTCTCACGTGACCGTACGCTAACACCGCCAACTACACACTAACAATGGTGGATCCAGCCTTCTGTCAAGTGTCTTGTCAAGTCATCTGAATCCAGCTTTGCTCTCTGTTGTTACTTTGTATTTTTGTATATACAGACTCTCTGTTTCTCAGCGCTCGTGTCTTGTCTGTGTTTGGGTCCTAATTGCACACCTCACGTGACAGTTTTAGGACGCTCTTCGTTTTTGGTTGCTTTAAACACAAGTGCAAAATGTTTTTGTTTTTTTATAAAGCTCCAAAATAGCCATCTGTTTGTGGATTTTATAACCCGAAAAGGTTATTATGTGCTTAAATTCCTCATTGATTCTGGTTCCTTCTCTCATTCATTAGGTTACAATGAGAGCTTATATTGTTGCCAGAGTCCAAATTTGGTTTTGTCACTCAAACACTCTCTGATGTTACTGTTTTTTCTGCACACAAATCTTTTTTTTTTTCTTTTTTTCTCAACAGCGGTTGGCTAGACATCAAGTCAGCCTCAGCCAAAATATCAGCGGGAGTCCTTTTTATTGTACAATACAAGCCTCAAGTCTACGCGTGTCCAATTTTACGCTGAAAATGTGTTTCCTTTGCTGTTTTATTGCGTCAAAACGTCAAAATAATGAACGGAATAATGACATATGGCTGTTTTCATTAAACCATTCCAAATGTGGTCCTTCTATATAGCACCATTAGAAGGTATTAACGAAATACAACTGCAGTATAGGCCGCCGCCATACTTTTCACATGTGCTCATGTGTTTGTGTGCCGCTTGAGGAAAAGCTCTGGCTCGAATGAAGACGCCGTCGGTCTGTTGGTTCTTGTGTCTAATAGGCTGCCTGGCTTGAATTAGGCAGAGTGGCCAAAGGTTGTTAATGTGGCTACTGGAGGAGCACTAGTCAGCTGTAAAGTCTTTAAAGGAGGGAAACTTCCCACAAATTTACACGCATAGAGGCACTCCCTGCCTGATGTGTCCTATAGCTGCCTACCAGACGTTTAACAGCACAACATTGTCATCGGATGGCTTTCCTTTGCGTTTGAAGAACCTTGCATGCATACTCTTTGTAATCATATTAGCTCTCAGGGGATAAATGACTGGTTTTACAGCGGCCCCGCTCACATGGGATGCATGTGTTACGTTCTAAGCATCCAATCTCTTCGGGAGTTTATTTATTTGGAGTGAACCTGATACTGTTATGCAGTCATATGCTGGGATCCAGATGAAAGCTGCAAATTAATGACGGCAAAGAAATAAGGGGTTTGTGTTGCAAAAGAAATGTTTGCTAAATTGTGTGACGTTTATATTTGGACACTCTTGAAAGCAAAAAAAAAAAAGCGGAGAAATTTATGTTAAAAACACAGATTTTCTTTTATTTAGTCTGAGCTGCCGAGGGATGTCAAAATGATAAAAGTTTCCCAGCTTTGTTGCAAGATTTGTTGTCGTGGCCATAAATTTAAGCATTCCCGTTGTGTAACATATTGCTAGTTAATAGGAGAGGATGAAAACACTTGAGGTTTGGACGACGCTTCACATTTTGCTCTTATCCCTGTGAATAGAATACCACAAGCCAGCTAATTTACAGGAATCGTAACTATTTCTATTAGGCAAATAGGCCGGTCAGAAATTTCAATTTAGAAAAAAATAGCAGGAAAAGGATTTTTGGCTGATTTCTTTCTTTATTTTTATTTCATTTTATTTTATAGCTGAATGTGTTACAATAGTTTAGGATTTTAAAGACATTTATTTTAGAATTAAAATAAGGATTTTTTAAATAATTATTTTTTTTACAGAAATTTGAAACATTATAGACAGTTCTGGGAGAGATTTTCATGGGATTTAGTATTTTTTTTTCTGTCCCTGTTGCAGAATTAATTTGAAGTGTTTAGAAATACATCAGGAAATCTTTTACACAATTTCTGTAATTTTTCAATTACAATTATTGCCTTGCCTCAAAAATAAGGACAACACAAGGGTTATGTTAGCTGTTACTGAACATAATATTCTCCCCTATAATTTTATTAACGATTGTTCGGCCCCTTGATGTTCTGTTGTGTCCTCTCCCTTTTCACCAAGCTTCGAGTCCTTGATCGCTCTCAATGCACTCAGTAAACTTGAAGGTCTGACATAGTTTTTTTTGACAATCCCAGACTGGCGGGATTTATATTTATGAATATCTGTCAGCTGTCAATCGATAAATCATGCAGCTAAGCAAAGGGCATTAGCTTGGTAGGTCAAAGCCGTGCATGTGTCATTGTGCCATTTTACAGTATTTCTCTCCATCAGAGAAAAAAAAAATTGGATGGAGGCACAGAAATTGAAATATTCTTGTGGTATTTCTGTTGCGAAACATCCCGTCTGTGTTTATCTCTACGTTTGTGTGTGTGAGGGTGCGTGTAAGTGCTTCCCAGAAATGCCTGCATTTCAATTCAATGATATTCAGCCTGTATTGTGTAAGGGCTGAAGTGTTAGGTGTACTTGTGGGATATCAGTTGTCTGAGTGGCAAAACTTGCCATTACAAATGTTCCCGTTGGTTACTTGAGATGCTGAGTGGCCAGTGTGGCTTTCTTGACGCGCCGTAAGATAAGACCAATCCAGTTTTGTTTAGCGACATACTGATGAAAGCATGTGTGGGACATCAATTCAC
This sequence comes from Vanacampus margaritifer, assembly GCF_051991255.1. Classification (NCBI taxonomy): domain Eukaryota; kingdom Metazoa; phylum Chordata; class Actinopteri; order Syngnathiformes; family Syngnathidae; genus Vanacampus; species Vanacampus margaritifer. Next base: position 10,617,450 of record NC_135445.1, read on the forward strand.
AACCATCAACGAGCAAACGCCGATTTGTTGGGTTATTGCTTTGAAACGTCAACAATCGCACCGGGTAAAGCACTAAGAGTAGTTCTAACCTTTAAGGACCTTTGACTCCAGCCTACTCATCAGTCTTGTGTCCAGATACAGAGGTGGCAAATCCTGGTCCAAAATGTAAAAAGCCTGCCACAGTTTGGCTTTAGAGCACCTGTGGCAGGGTTTTTTTGCATTTTGGACCAGGATTTGCCACCTTTTTCAAGATAAAATTCATGATTCTGGCAGGGATGTGATTTTTCCGCTAATTCGCGGAATTCCGCTTTTTTTTATCTCCCCCCCACCAAAAAAAAAATCAGATTTTTTTTTTTTAATTTTTAGTAGTTCATTGTGTATGCACATGACTCCGACAGATAACATCTTCTGCTATAACAAAGACATTTGTGGTATGCTCTAATATGAGTTACTTTTCATTTGGTCATGATACAATTATTTGTTCATGAAATTTGAACTCTTCAACATTATTTATGTGTTAACTTAGTAATCACATTAGTTAGATATGATGATATTCTCAGTGATAGTTTTTAAAAGCAAAGGCAGTCCAATGTTTTTGAATGTGACTGATTTTGAGTTGACTAAAACTGCCATTTTATATGGGATAGTTCAATATACATTGAAAATTTATGCTGTTGTTTTGTCTATTTCTTTGTCATGTGAGTGCATTGAAAGTACTTAAAAACACGGAAAACCCATGAGCTCCGGGGGGCTACGCCCCCCTTGTCCCCCCTGGACCTAGATGGACTTCCCCTGGACCAAAATTTTCAGATAATTTCACTTTGGTCAAATCACATCCCTGTCCTGGGTTATTTTCTTTTCATTTTTTCCTTTGCTTTCCATTTCTTTTGTGTCACTGTCTATAGCAAATTAACAACTGGATGAGCCAAAATTTCCTTCAGCTAAACGATATATAAAGAAGAGAGGATTTCTGTTAGAAAACACCTTGACTCATTGTCTTTAAAAATCAAAGACCGAGTTTGTAATCTTGGGGTGCTAATAGACTCAGACCTGACTTTCAGCATTCACATCAAATCAATCACTAAACTAGCCTTTTACCAGCTGAAAAACATATCCAGACTGAAAGATTGCATGCTCCAGGGGGCTTATCCATGCTTTTATCTCCAGTAGATTTGATTATTGTAACGGTCTTCTGACTGGACTCCCTCAAAAAAAAACATCAGACAATTGCAGCTCATTTCGAACGCTGCAGCTCGAGTACTGACCAAAACAAAGAGATCAGAACATATCACTCCAGCTGTAGAATAGATTTCAAAATTCTGCTACTGGTCTATAAATCACTCAATGGTTTGGGTCCTGAATATATTTAAGAAATGCTGCTTGAATAAAAACCCAACAGGGCTCTGAGATCTGCAGACTTGGGTCAACTAGTGGAACCCAGAGTTCGACGTAAACATGGTCAAGCTGCATTTAGCTGTTATGCTGCACTCAAATGGAATAAGCTGAAGGGAAGTCAACACCGAGCGCTGTAAAAAAAAAATTGAGAACTATATGAGTAAGATATTTTGGGACTTGTTACAAAGAAGCTTATTGAAACTAGTCTATTTATTTGTGGTGCAATTTTTGAAATTATAACCTGTTATCCTTCGCAGTCTGACTCTTTGGTGACCATAACCTGCGCAAACGGCAAGTGGAACAAACAGGTGTCATGCGAGCCTGTTGACTGCGGCCTGCCCGACAAATACCACGTTCACCCGGCCAATTTCAACTTCCCCGAGGGCACCACCTATGGCAAGAAGAGCACTTTCCAGTGTCGCCAACCGGCCCAGCTTGTAGGTGAGCTGCCCCGCTGCGCTCGTGCATGTATAGATGTTTATTTTCAGGCTGCCCTTAAAATACCTTCGACAAGACACAAGACACAAAACCTAAGTGCAATCTATTGCTTCCCTCTTGGGAGTGTCAGACAAGCAAACAGATGAGTCCCGTGTCCTCTCTTACATTGTTTTCATATTTAAATTTTAATGCACATTAGGATCCTGGTAAGTTCTGCATTTTTTAGAGTCGAAGCAAGATGGCATGACTTTTACAGGCTATTTAGCAACTGCACTTCTCATGACTGGCCCTCCAATCCACACGGGTTTCTTTTATTTCTGACCTCTTTATTAGGTACTAACAACACTCTGACCTGCCTGGAGGATGGGTTATGGTCCTTCCCAGAGGCCCTCTGTGAGCTTCGCTGTCCGGCTCCTCCGCCTGTGCCCAACGCTGTGCTACAGACCAAGCGCTGCAATGAGACGGGGCTCAAAGTGGGAACACTGTGCAAGTACAAGTGCAGGCCGGGCTACCATGTGACCAACAAACCTAAGAGGTAAAGAGGGAAACAGTTGTTGAGTCTGAATCTTTTGACCCCACAAACAGAAACCGATTATTTGAAAACGTTCACATCAGGATTGGCATTTTAACGTCTGTCTGTAGGCGCGCATTTAAGCGTCAGTGCACCGAAGACGGCAGTTGGCTGGAGGGTGCGTGCGAACCGGTGACTTGCGACCCCCCGCCGGCCATCTTCCACGGCTCCTACCACTGCACTGACGGCTTCCGCTTCGACAGCGTTTGCCGACTCAACTGCTCTGACCCGGCCGGTAACAGCGCTAATGCCGTCACTGGAGGCTCCGCCCACACGGTGAGGCTGCTGCACGTACCATGCAAGCAGGTCTGTCCATCTCTTTCCTCTCTTTCCCTTCTTTACCGTGCCTTGTTTGTGTGTGTGTACCGCATGTCATTTGTAGATCAACGAAAACATTACTTTCATCTTGGACTTCTTTCCTCTTTCTGACTGTTTTATACTTTAAAGTATTTTTTGCAAAAATAAACAGATTAATTTAAATAGATACTACTACTACTACTAATAGTAATACTAATACTAATATTAATAATGTATTCTAATTTGGTCACAATGGTAAACGGAGTGCATTAACTCATTTGCTCTTGAAAACGTATAAAAACTTTCTATTCTGATATTGCCATGGTCCCAAAAACGTATTTATACGTTTTTTTATGTTTTTGTTTTTGTGTTAGAGCATACAGAAGGTTTTGATGCAGCCTCTGAACTGAAGAGAACGCTTAAAGCAATCGTAGTTATTACAAAAATGGCCAGCAGGTGGCAGCAGAGTATAAGAGATTAACCTGGGCCATGTTGCAAAAAGGCACATTTTTCCAGTGTTTTAAACAGATTTGTAAAAAATGATGAAACTTGGATATATTATAATGCTAACTGCTGCAAAACAGATGGAAATTGAACTTTTTTTTTTCCTGATGAAAGAGACTATAATCTTTCTTTTGGTAGTTTTTATAGCAATAGAACACAATATTCTGTGGGCCTTGCAAAATCTGCCAAAATCCCAGTAAAACAGCCTAAAGCGAAGGGGGTTGGTTCAGTGAAAATGGCTGGGAGTCAATAAGTTAATATAGTGCTTTAATTACATCATATGTTGTTCAGAGCACTTATGTCTTATTCACTTTTTTTGAAAATATATTGGAGCGGTCCAAGGCTGTATGCAGCAGCCACGTCAAACCCAAGGGTGTTTTTTCACTTTTCTTTCTTTCTTTTTATCAACGTTTAAATCTATCCATGTCACCCATCCATCTTGTGTTTCTCGTATCAACTAGCTAGCATTAAACTAGCGTAGGAGGGATCGTCACTCTGGTCCAATATCCAAATTTGCCTTAATACCTTTTGTGCTAGGACAGAGGCCAACAGCGAAGTAACACCAAAGTCGTTGATACACTGCCGAGGTGGGCTTTATTGTCTGATTGCTTAACAGTTTAATGTAAGAAATGCTTATTAGCAGGCTAACCATTCCCATACACACACAAACATTTCTGGTCATCGATCTCGAAGAGCATGTGTCACATGACGCTGTGCACTCCCTACATACGTACTAATGTCACACACATTGCCATTCAAACATTCCTGTGACACTAGTTCACATGAGAATATGCTATCATTCATTTTCTTTTGAATCAGAAAATTATTATTTGGCATTCGTTTTCTACAGCAAATTTTTTTGCATCACTATTTGAGTGAACACCGATTCGTGCATACATACTTTATGTAACATACTCAAATTCCATCCATCCATCCATCCAACACACACAGCCTGCACAAAAACCATTATTAAACTACTTCATATATGTGGGAGCAGTTTGGGAACGGTCCTATTTTGTGCCCTAGAGTTTGGTGTGGAAGAACCTGAGAGCCTTGACCTTTTGTCCATATTGTATAAAACGTATAATATTGCCAACAATGTAAACAAATCCTATAAACAGTGCTGCGATAAGTTCCTTACATAGATAATTAATGAAACGAAAACTTGCCCCAAAAGTACCTACCAGCTTTTATCAGGTACTCCTTACATTGTTTTCGGGCTTGCCGACTCCCATAGCACCCGACTCCCATAGCACCCCTTAGTTTGATGCCGTTCTATTCAGAAGGCTATTGATTTCCACAACAGTACTGCTTGCCTTGGAATTCTGAAATGTATACACCTTTTAATCTTCTTGGCCTCTCAAGCCTCATGACTTGGATGCCTGATAAAAGTTGGATTGAATTTCCCCCTTTTTGCAACGGGATGCCAGCATAATGTCCTCGCCCTGCCAGTTGTTTGAGTGTGTCGGTGTATGCGTTGTTTTTGCAGGGCGCCGGCTCCAACGCGATCCGCTGTAGGAAGGACGGCAACTGGACGGGGTCCTTCCGCCTCTGCCCCAACAGCAAAGGCCAATGTTCCCTACCTCAAAACCTGCATTACAGCCTTCAGTACTCATGCAGGCGAGGACATGGCATAGGTGAGTATGCACTCAGGGATCAGCTTTCTCTAGTACTCGTGTCCACCATGTTGGTCCCTTCTGCTCACATTACTGTTTCCGACAGTCTCCGAGGGGGTTCCTTACAGTATGCCTGTTGGGTTGTCTCCAAGTAATTCTGTGATATGGTCAGCCTCAGCAAACTAACATCTTCATAGACACCCTGTGCCATTGGGTGAGGGTGGATTTGGAGAAGGGAGAAATAGTAATAAAAAAAATACATAAAATTAAAAAAATATTTCGAAGTAGCAAAAAGATTTCCTAGCGTTGCCTGTCTTGGTTTGCATCCTCCCTTCCAATTTAGTCTCTGTCAGTCGTGGCGGTAAACCATCAAAGGTCTGAGGAAGCCCACCCATAAAACAAGTCTTTGAAATGTCAACAAAAAATGAAAATCACTTGTAGGATGTAAAACAAAATTAATTTGCATCTGCCCTAGTCCATGCATCACCCCTTCACAAAAGAACATTTGTTTTTGTGTAATCCTGCTAACAAGATAGGATAGCAATAATTAAAACAAAAGCATGACCACTAGGAACGGGAATAATGATTAACTGATTTGGTCAACTTGTTGATTAATGGAGTCGTGAAGCAATTTAGGCAAAAGTGAGTGCACTACTCGGCTGCAACCAGCAGAGGCGCTGTTGATTCTGCCTTCACTTCTTTGTACATCTAGATGGGGAGGGGGGGGGGGGGGGGGTAGTCTTCCTCTTCAGGATGTAAAATGCATACTCTATTGCAGGGTTCACCAATTCCGGTCCTCAAGGTCTAAAGTCCTTCAGGTTTTAGATGTTTCCGCCCACTTTAGTATACGGTGTGTTGGTAGGCGGAACATCTAAAACCTGCAGGACTCCGGACCTCGAGGACCGGAATTGGTATACCCTGCTCTATTGGGTTATGGTCTGATGAATGACTTGGCAAGTCTAAGACCTTCAACTCTTTGGAAGCGATGAAGTCCTTTGTTGTGCTGGCACTGTGTTTTGTTTCATTTTCTTGTTGCATGATGAAGCTTCTCCTGATTTGTTTGGATGTATTTTTCTGTAAATTGTCAGACAAAATGGTTTTACAGACTTCGGAATTCATTCTGTTGCTACCATCATGAGGTATATAATCAATAATGCCTATCATTGAAACTATCTGCATGAGACATACTAGACTCTAGATTTATTTTTCGTTTGTAAATACAAGTGTATCTTTCTTGACGTCGATTTCCCGTCACGTGCAGGCGAGGAGTGCGAGCTGTTGTGCAGGGAGAGCAACAACGACGTGGTGATCCTCCCTAGCAACATGACAGTGGAGGGCGTACTCAAGGAGCACTGGAGGAACCCGCACAAGGTTAAGGTACGTTGGAAGGAGTGTGTCCGCCTCGCCGTTGTCATAGACGCACTTGACAAAGGCCTGTGAGCCACAACTTTCCTTTAAGGAATTTCCCGTCTGGTGTCGACATCCTCGCTCCGTGGGTCGCAATTTGAAAAAGGCCCACGTGTGCCTCCCTTTTATCTTACGCCGCAACCAAATGTTTTGGTTTGAAACATGGCAACCCCTCAGACATTTTTCAGAACACGGTGTTACCTGCTAGCATATTCCTAATAGTGGTGGAGCCGACTATTTTTGGGATGCGCAGACTAGTCACGCCTGTGCAAAGTTTCATTCAATTTATCTTGTGTCTGTGATGCTAGAGTAAATTCAACAATAAGAGTCAAATAGTGGTCAGTTTGGCTCTGAAAATAAGGTTGAGGGGGGTAGGTTTAAAGTTTGGGTGAGGGTTAGCATTGAGGTTAGGTTGGAGATTACGTATATTCATAACAAACAACTGGTCCTCGAGGGCCGGATTTCTTTAGGTTTGAAATGTTTACACCCTCTAACACACCTGATTCTAAAAATCAGGATTGTTCTCGCTGCTTCTGCCGAGCTTGCTGATGAGGTGTGATATGAATCAGGTGTGTTGGAGGACGGAAACACCTAAAACTTGGATTGGGGAAGCCTGATTCATGGTTAAGGTTTAGCGATAAGGATCAGGGATTTAAAATTTTATAGTAGGTTCCTGTTTAGAGTTAGGGACAACATTAAGGTTTATTATATTAATGTTTAGTGCTTCATCTGATAATAGTAGTATGACACTTAACTCATTCAAACCCAAAAACGTGTAAACACGTTTTTAATACCTTGTCATTCACTCCAAAAAACGTATTTATACGTTTTTGATGTTGTTTTTAATGCAAGAGTCTGCAGAAGGCTTTGATGCAGCTACTGACATAAAGAGGTGGCTAAAAGCAATGGTAGTTATTACAAAAAACAGCCAGCCGGTGGCAGCAGAGTGTAAGAGATCAGCCAGGGTCACGTTGCAACAATCAGCGTTTTCAAAAGGAATGTGAATAATGATGGAACTTATTCTATTATTATACAAAACGGAAACAGATGCAAATATACTTTTTTGTCCTGATGAAAGTAGAGACTCTAATTGTTGTTTTGGTAGGTTCCATGTTTTTACAGCAATAGAACACAATATTCTGTGGGACTTGCAAAATCAGTCAAAATCCAGTAAACCAACATTAAAGGGGGTTCCTTCAGTGAAAATGGCTGCGAATGAATTAGTTTTTTTTTTTTTTTTTTTTTTTTTTGCTAGACAAAAGTGCAGAGGACACTGATGTGGAAAGAATCACACTGTGTTTTGGTGTGCTTTCCCTCTTAGAACGCCTTTTGTAATGCTTTCAGAGTCATGCTGAGTCAGCAGTAGGCTGGGCCACGAGGTCATTAAATGATCTGTTTTTCATGGATGTGCGTAATTGATATGATTTGTGCTCAGTGGTAAATTGAGACTCGTGCCTGTACTGTTGGAAGGCGCCGCAATGGATTGCATACAAGTAAACCCGTAAAGAGATAGCAGTCGTGTGCCAGAAGGTTGAGGATGCCCTGGCAAAAAAAAAAAAAAAAAAAAGCTCAGCGTTTAGATTCATTTTTCAATTTCAAAACATATCTAAAGGTTTACTGGTGTACAAAATGAAGAGTGAGAGTCGCTTTTTCATCAAATCTGTCTCTTTTCACCTTGAATTTAGAAAGTGTTGTGTTCTGTTATTCCCCGCCTTCATGCATCTTAAAGAAGGGTTAGGACGCTGACTCCCATCACTCAACTCAACTCAACTCATAGAGCTCTTTAAGACAACCACCAGTGGTTTTTTTTGTTTGGGGGGGTTAGTTGGAAGCCAGGGGCAGCAGATGAATGAAAACAGCAGAGACCCCAGAATTGAACCCTGTGGAACACCTGCTATACATGTGAATCATATTGCACATATTCATCCAACAACTTTCTTTTTTTCGCTCAACATAATTAGCAAGAAGTGATTACAATAATAAAGAAATCACATGATGTACCGTCACAACAGTCACAAATTGAGTTATGTTGAGAACCGCTGCTGCAGACGTAGTAATAAAATAATGTAGATGGATAGATAGATAGATAGATAGATAGATGAATAAAATGTTCCTCAGTTTTGCTTTTCGACACAAAATTTGGTGCATATGTCTATCACAACAGGACACACGAAATGTCATTGAACAATAAGTCAGCCATTTTGTTTAGAAGCAGCCATTTTGGGCAGATTCCAGATGTATGACTTTGACAAACCTCTACGAGTGAATTCCAATCGGAAGCAAGTATACCAGACAGATTGGTATCACTAAATAGTTAAACTTTTTTGTCTACACCATCTCAGAGACGAAGCATGGGGTCAAAGTTCAATAATGAATTTGAGGTTTCTAAAACAGTTTACAATTATTTGAACATATCGACGCCCTCTTAAAATAATCGTTTAAGTCATTTTTTTCCTCCGGATTTTTCAGGAAAACCCCCAAAAATTTAACGATTTGCATCATGAGGAGATGAATTAGGCCCCAAAAAATTTTTGCAAAAAAATGACTTAGGCAATTATTTTAAAAGGGTGGCGATATTGAACATAAAAAAAAAAAAACATTTTCAGGACATTTTTATGGGAAAAATGAATTTTAAAAAATGAGCTGGAGCTTGGCCTAAGATTCTCCTTCTGTAGGACCACATTGTTTCCAATCAGAATTTTACAAGGGTCACACTTGCCCATTGGGCGGCACACCTTAGATTGAAAAAAATAAAATAAAGAATGCATATCAGCAAAATGCACATTCACTCTATTTCTACTTTCCCTACACTAGAGGTTAACGTTGTCCACCTTAAGTGATGATGATTTATTGCTTTAAACCAGTTGTGGTTCAGTTGTCGCTATGACCCACTTAGACTTCCCTCCTCTTTCTCTCCGTGTTGCTGACGACTCTGCGGCCCCCCACCCCAAGCACCCGCCTTCCCCTTTATCAGCAAAATTAGCCTGTCGGGCTTCCAGTGGAATTAGTCATTTTCTATATGACATTACGTCGTCTAAGGTGGCGCTGAGATGGGGATCTATTTTTATGTGGTATCAGCGCCCCGGGAGGCTTGGAGCGAGTGAGGATCACATACATAGTGAGGGGTGAAGCCAGGCAACCATCATGGATTATCATGATTTACGGCCCTGCTGAGAAAGGAGAAAGGAGTGAGACAGAGAGGGGAGGGGAAGGGGTTTCTGGATGACATCATCGCTAAAGCAACGAGAACAAGTGGAAAGTACAGTAGGTGCAAAAAGTTTCAGCTCCCGAATGAATTAAGGTGCTCCATCTTGCCGCCGCGTGGCTACTGTAGGCCTCGCGTTGTGCTGTACGCGCCTCCTCTTCCATCTTCCATCTTTCTCCATTGCATCGATTTGCTGACAGTGCCGAAATGACAAATAGCTTTCGTTTGCGGCCGCAAAGGAAAACCGTGTCAATTCTCTTAGATAAAGGCACACGGGGGGTGTTATTATTTGGGGGTGTTATTTGAGGTGAGGCAGTTATTTTATCCCGCTGGGATGTGTTAGATTTATAGTGGTCTGACCTGCACTGAGAACACAGGACAGTTTTATTTGGAACCGATTGTGTGTTTATAACAACACTTGAGCCCTTAATGGTATTTCCTTTTCCCTTTTTGTATTTAGCTTCAATATTGAAACTTGTATTGAAGTGTTGAGGGGTTTATTAAAGTGTAAATTGATAGACTTTCCTAGAGTACAAGTGTACTTTCCTTAACTAGTGTATATTAGAAAGCACGTCTACGTCAAATTGAATATTTTGTGTCTCTCTAATTTTTTATTATTTTTTTTATTTGTCTTCATATAGTGACTGTGAGAGCTTTTGTGCACTCAGCGGCAGAGAATTGACACCTCCCTTTTACCAATAAAATAAACATATTGATATTGATATTTTCCCAGTGTAGAGACACTATTGTGAAGAATAAACTGCTAACCAAAACAGTAGCACTTGATCAAGTACAGTGAATGACCCTTTTTACAAACTTTTCAGGTTACGCACATTTTTGCAGAAAATCAGCCTCTGGTTATGTACACGTTTTGTTATGTAGCATGGATGTGCGTACGGACCAGTGCTATGTTTCTCGTGTTATTTAACCATCATTTGCTCTGTGCGTAACTCGTTGCGATAGTTGTACTGTTTTTTTCCCCCTCTTAATTAAACCTCAGAATGACTTAAATGTTATGGTTGGCTGTAAACGCCCCAAAACCCCACATAAAACTCGTTGACCCCTCCGCGGAGCAAATAAAAAGCTGTCCTGTGCTGCCTTAATATCATTAATGTGGCAAAAAAGACATTTCACTGGATCTTTTTTTCCTGTAAAAATAAAGAAATAAAATGAACGTACAAAAGAAAAATATCTGAATAAGATTGTTTAAGTTATTATGCAAGAAGATCTCTTTCAAAGGAGGAGCTGTTGTACTTCTCCACTTCTCAAATTTTAAACACAACAAGCACTTTAGTGTTATTTCTTCATAGTGAAGTATATTTTCAATTATTTTTATATTGTACTGCATTTGTTTTCAACCACACACCAATTAAAATAAGAAAGAACCTATATCATAACATGTAAACATAGCACTGTATTGCATTCATTTCAATGGGAACATTCGATTTACGAACATTTCAAGTTACAAACGGGGCCACGGAACAAATTATCACCGTACACAGTATCTCTTTACAAAAGCATTTGGCAATTTGTGTTACAGTACGTGACCTCAAGGCAAATCTGTACACTATTCTATGAGAATAGTGTAGTTATTTACGTGGATGACGCCTCCAATGGCTATATAGAGTGTGGTGTCTATTACAGCGGAGGCCACTATTTGAGGAAATAACTAGATTTTGTTTCATTTTTTTTTTTTACATGAGATTGGATGAGCTTTATCACTTGCGTACACAAACACACACACACACAGAATTACTTTGCATTTGACATTTTACTGCCATGTAAAAAGATTGACAGACTCCTTGTAGACACACACACACACACACACAAATTCCACGCACACCTCCCATGAGCTGCATTTTCAGGACGAGCACAGTGGGAAAGGATTCCACACATTCTGTGAAGATATTTGAGAATATTGCTTTAGCGTTGTGTGCTTTGTGTGTGTGGTTTCCCCTCTCCTGCTCTCCTCAGCTCCTTGACCTCAAAACCCCCCTGCCGTACATCCCCCACCTTTTACTGGTTAGGTGATGTGAAAAAACACACAACTATTATTAGATTCTATCTTGACAAAATCGATTGTTTTTACTTGTGTTCTGATGTAGACACGGGTCACTGTAAATAAAAGCACTTGAGTCGCAAATGACACTTTAAATATTTATTGCATCATTATTTTTACGGCATTCATGCATGTACGTGTCTTAACGTTGAGTCGTTTGTTAAAAAAGAAAAAAAAAGTGTATTGACTGTTCTTGTTTGTCCTCTGTTCTTAACAGCTTAATTGATTACGCCTTTCTTCACAATGTATTACAGAGTATTGTCTGTACAATGGGACTGAAGTGGTATCCACACCCAGAATTGCTCCACTGCTTCAAAGGATGTGAAGTAAGACAAAAAACATAGCCTCTTCTATTTTGGTATTGGCACTTCTGCTCCTCTCCCCTTCATTAAATAAAATTGGTTATTAAATACAGTTGGCGCAGCTTCGTTTTGCATTTACAGTATGTGATAAATAACTAAACAATATGAGGCGGATTCACAAAATTATATATTTAAAAAAAAAAAAAAACTTTCTTGGGGACCACCTATGGTCCGCAGACCACACTTTGAAAAACAAGCCTTAGCAACAATAAAGAATAACTATTTTATTATTATTTATTTGTATTTTTTTTCCTACAAACTCCACCAACGAGTGAAGTGTAGTTGACTTTAAGTCCAGACAGCCATTCATTACTGTGCCTTTAAAGTCTTTTGTTTATTTGTAGGTCAGACTCAGTTCATCAGATCAAACAGCGTCTGTCCTCTGCAAATGTTGCGTTCACGTGTGAAGGAATTCCCCTCCACTGTATGCAAGAATTATATGATGTGCGCACTTTAGACCAATTGGAAATCCTGATTGTTAACTCGAGTGGAAAGGGTCAGGCCAACCCTATAAATCTCCTCATAGGAGAGTCCCCCACCCCTCCTTTTTTTCTGTAGTGAATAGTTTATTAGGTTCTCGGTCAGATTTACGATTCTGGTCCACTAAGGGCCCCCCCCAAAAAAAATCACATTAAAAGATAAAAGATGTAAAAGGCCATGTATTGCGCACGGGAAACAACTATTAGTACGGCCATATCAACATGATAGTACTAAAGATGAGTTTTTTGTGTGTGTTTTTTTTAATACAGCCATTCATGGGAGACAACTACTGTGATGCAGTAAACAACCGAGCCTTCTGTAACTATGATGGAGGAGACTGCTGCCAGTCCACTGTCAAGACCAAGAAGGTTAGACGCACCATTGTACGGCACATGAACTCAGTTTCCTTTTTTTTTTTAGATTACATGTTGCCATTGGCAAGCCTTTACCACCGTAAATAATATAAAGTACTTATGAAAGATAAATATATTTGAGGCAATATGTTAAATGAGAACTGTTATGCCCATAAATCCTTGTCCTGGACTCCCTCTGGAGTCATTTTGCCTTATTGATGGTTGCCAAAACTCATTATCAATACCATACTGGCACTTTAAGAAGCCTCTGAGTTCATACCCTGTCTGCAACAAAAGTTCACTTTTCGTCCCCTGGGTATGGTTTGGAACGGTAAATCCTGATCTCAACTTCTTTCCACCGCAGGGTGTGTAGGCGAGATGACGCTAGTCTCGTCAGCTACCAGCTACGTAAATTGTGTGACATCATAGCAGAGAGACACGGCTTGAATCCAAGACACTACTACATCCATTCTACTGTACTGTGATTGGTTATTTGTTGTTACAAATTTTTGCAACGTTTGATAACAGAAACAGAAAATTGCACACAATAGCAAACTATACTCCGTTAAACAAAGAAATCTGACAGTTGAGATGCTTCAATTGTAAGCGGCTTGTTTACTGACGTCAACTAAGAGAAAAAGAAGATCTGCTGGCCAAGTCGACAGAGGTGGGCACTTCCATCATTTGTCGGCCTGTTATTGATGGATGGTCATTTTTCGGCAAATGTTTTATGATGCAAAGCCTGTTAAAAATACAGTCAGTCAGTTCTCAGCCCATGTATTTTTTTCGAGGCTTCGCCGAAAATGTGGAAGCACTCGTTGAAATGTAGGCAGCCGTCAATGACGGGCCAATGTAACAACGGTTTTGCCTCTGCAAATTGGTACCTCCAAGTTCACCCACAGTTCGTTCCCTTGACACTGGTTGAAGTCCTTGTTACAATGGTCTGCATGACTTAACAGAAGCATTCACTGGGATGCTATTGACCCTCTCTGAAACTCATGGACAAAAAGTTGCTTGGATTTGGCCTTTTCTGCTCAGTACCTCAATCCTTCTATGCATTTTTGACAGAGCTTGTATGCATTAGTATCACAGGTAAGCCTATTCCAGCTGACTTCCGGCTGGAGGCAGGGTACACCCTGGTCTGGTCACCAGCCAGTTATACGGCACACATAATCAAAGCCATCAATCTTGTGTTCACACCTATAGACAAATCAAAGTCTTCAATGAGCCTAACATACCTGTGTTTGGAATGTGGAAGGAAACTGGAGAGCCTTCAAACTCACTAACCGTTCACGGTACCTTCCAGCGGATTGTGTCGCCCTTCAGAAAAAAACTAGTGCAAGAAGCAAAAGGAAAAGGTAGCACAAGTAGAGCTAATCCTTTCATACTGGCCGAATTCAACGTTTTGGTGTAAATGAACGTCACGGTACCACTGTATCAAATTTGAATCTTGGAAACAGTCAATAATCCTGAACATATGTTCGGATCATCCGTTCAAGGTTCAGGTTTTGTTTGGTAGCCGGTGAACTGACGACGCTTCTAGCTGCGGTTGTAGCATTCAGAACTGTGAACATTTCTTTGCATTCCATGTTATTCCCCGCATTCATAAACACGCAACATTTTCTCGACATTTAGGCAGTTGTTAACGTTTTTGCGGTTGGCTGCATATGGCAAAGCGCTCGGTTCTTGTGGTAGCAGCACTCTTTAGTGTAGCAACGGGCTTTGTCTGGATCACACTTAGGAGTTGTTGGCAAATGGCATGATTGGAAGTGTAGTTCAGCTTCTGCGCTGCAACATCTGCTTCTCTGGTTTGGCCTCTCCTTCTGAATTTGGCAAGGGTCTGTAGTTGTACTCCTGGCATATCCATCTGTATGTCTGGCTGCATTTATACAGCAGTCTATGCGTCTCCCTGGATATTTCACTGTGTCTGACTAGGAAGCCTCTTTATTGCCACTGGTGAATTAGGATGTACAGGGAACATCTTGCGCTTTTGCTGCAGTACAATCAAACATCTCGGGGCTGCTTTTGGGCCACATCACAAGCAGTGCTTTTCTGAGTGACTGCTTCCTTATTTTTTTGGCAATGGACTGACCAAACATTGCATTTGATTGGGAGCAAGGTTTTGAAACAGCAGTGATTACACTTGTATTTGTGTTACGTTTCCAAAAATATCAAGAATAATGAAAGAAATGTAAAGATGCATACTTGGGTCATAACTGGCCAAATATGTCAGTGAAACACTTGCTACAGGTATTCTGACACAGTGAGTTATTACGGCATAAGCATTTCCAAATCATTCTCACAGGTATTCTACCTTGGCAATTCTTGAAGACAACCGTGTGTTTTTTTCTTTTCTCAAAAGGATGCCGTCTCAGAAAGCGCGCCAATGATCCTTTCATCACCCTTCAGAAAGGGATGGTAGGGTGAGGACAGCTTTTTGTTCATGTGAGTTTAAAGGGAAACTGGAAAAAGGAATTGACCTATCGGTAAGCTCCGTCCACCTTAGATACTGTTGACAAGTCTGTCAAGCTTTTCAGAAACAACGTGCCACTTCCGGTGTCTGCACTCTGGCGAAATATCCAATATTTGGTGGAGGGGTAAAACAAGATTTTTAGTAGCAGGGTCTGGCTAGCTATCACAGTCACACAAAAGGTCAGAAGAACAACAGGCCTATGCAAACACTGCAACTATGAGCAACTTTCTAGAACCATGGTCTGTGCTTTTGAGCATTTTCATGGTCAGCATGCAGTCATAACCTGCAATTAAAATGTCTATTTTTCAGATGGTAGAAGACAGGGGGGGTGTTCCATGTTCATTTTCTTGGATCACTTTGCAAATAAACATTGTTAAATGTTTGCTAGAAGCATGGACGCAGACTGCAGTCTCTGAACCATAGCTTTTAGCTGTTTGCTTAGCTTTCGCTAAGCACTTGCTTCCTCTTGCAATCCGAGTGCGACAGGGGATATACCGTACTTTTGAATGTCAAGGCAAGACCAGTTTAAAGCTAAGTACGCCTCATTTAAAGTCCAAAACAAACCATAGAAAACAAGTGTTATGAAGACGTTTTCAGGCAGAACCAAGCCGCTGACTCCAAAGTTCCACCTTCATCCGAATTGTGTCATAACGTCAAAAATACAGACAGTGGCAGCCGAATCAAACACTGAAAGTCTGCCAAGTCAAATATTTTTATGTATATACCAAGAAGCCAGTGTAATGTATGCCGATTTACATTAGATTTTTCGCTTAGAGGCAAATTTTTCGAGGACGTGGAAGAAGGCGAGTCGTCAGCAGAAGCATTACAAGAGCATGAACGCCCCCATAAAGCCATTGGCTGGAAAACTATTGTGAGGCCACTTCCAAGCCACTTTGTTTGATTTTTTTTTCTTAGTCCGTGTACACTCAGTATGGGCAGCTAACAGATCATGAGGAAATATTCCTGGATTTAACAAAACATGTATTGGATTACAATCCCCCTTTGAGTTCTGGATGACTTGTTGTGTATTATTCCACCCCCAGGAGCTTTGAGGGTGCAAGGTCTAGCTGCATGTAAGGTCACCTCTGGATCTAGCGTTAATAGTTGCAAGCTGTCAGTCGGATTTGGAGAGGATGAGAGTAGGCGTAAGGAGTAATGCCTTTTGAGGGTTGCCTGCACAGACCCCCCTCCTTTTTTGTAGACCCCCTCCCTTCACATCCCAATTTTGGGAGAAATTCCTCTCTTGGATGCTTGACGCAGTATGGAGAGGGCAGCAATTATATAGTTATATGGCTTGGCCCCTCTATAACAACTTTTGCTAAATGAGACTATATGTTTTTCTGTCTGCTTTGGTGGTCGGTTCTTGAGTTGCCTCCCAGTCTCTCAGCGCTGTTTACAGCTCTGCGTCTGGCACAGGAACGCTCAATACGCGATTTGTAATGTGTCATGACTGATGTTTGTGTCCAAAGCTGATGGTCCGCCATTGCCAGCACTGACCACCTCGCTTTTTCTCGTGCACTCTGCCGCAGATGATCATGTTAACCATTTCACACATCTGTTACAGGCAGAGATGTTATGAAGTGTGCTTTTGAAATACGTTTGCCTTCACTTAGGTATTAACTATGTTCATTCGGTAAGTGTTTGAGGTCAACAGCCCTCAACATATTCAGTAGTTGTGTTTTGCCAGGGGTATCCACTGTTACTTTCCTGCCTTCTCATGATTTTGTCAGGCTACTGCAATATCCTGTAATTACCAACAATTGAATAAACAGCATCTTGTCATAACTAACTTAAATGCCAACTCTGGTGGTTGAGGGCATTTAAGTAGGACGGGACTTGGGGATAATGTGAAGGAGGATTTGGGTTTTTCTCCACAGCTGAGCAAAGGTAGTTGTGCACCAGCATGGACAAACTCCCCTCTGTTTGTTAGTGATTTTGGCAGTTTGCTGATGTTAAGTGCTAGCACTTATGTAGCAAAACAAATGTATGTTTTTTTTTTCTTCTGCTCTGAGGTTGCCATTTCTATATTCTAATATGTTGAAAGATTTCTATTTCTGTGTTACATTTAATGTTCTGAAGTTATCATAAAACTTTACCCTATGCAGAACAAACTTAGCTTTACTTGACTCCACTTGGCTGGGTGTCGGCTTTTCGATTTTTCAACTTCAAAATAGCACAGCTGCGAAAACAGTGCTACTTTGAAGGCATTAGTTGGAACAGGATACAAACAAACATGAACTAAGCAAACAACAATAAAAGCCATTGGGAATCGTAAATGTTAGCCACAGCGTGGAGGTAAGTTTTATCCCAGAGAAGACCAAGGGCCAATGAAGCAAAGTGGAGACTCGCGATGCCTTGAACAGTCTAAAGCTGCGTTCAGACTGCAGCCACATCTGATTCAAATCAGATTCCTTCTCATTTCCTATTTTTAGGGCTGACTCTCTACACTGTTTTTAGCAAGTGTCCAAATCGGATCTGGGCCTGTTCAGGCTGCGCCTCATTATTGACCCATCTGACAAGTTGCTGTAGAAATCACGTTGGAACGAAGGCGTAGTCCAGCACATGTAGTATTTGACGTGATATAATTGCGACATATTTTCGTCGCAACTGGATCCCGGTGAGCACGAGTTGGGCTGACTTTGTCAAAATATCACAAGTGTTTCATGAAGCTTCACTTGTCCATCACTAGATTCACTACTTTGCTGTCTCCCAACCACGTTGGGTGAGTTACTTGCTGTGCTGTGACTAAGACAAAAGTCAAGCAACAATGTCTAAGTCTCAACTGTGAGTGGCAAAGGGGCATCAGTATTCCACTAATAACTATATAAAGACAATTCAAACAATAATGATGGTTTTAGATGGCTTCATCCAAGCCAAGGACTAGAATATACAAAATTTCTGCAATGAGGAACTGCAATGTGTTTTTTTTTTCTTTCACCCCAGCTACAACTCTCACAGCTTTTAAGGAAAGGAGTTCAGTGATTTTCACATAATTCCAACCAAAAGCAAGTAATCAGAGTTTATGGCAAAGGGTCATTGTACATATTATAGTTGTTCATATAGCTAACTTTCATAGAGTTGCCATTGACTCAGTTTCGACTCAATGCCCTTCGAACAATAACTCTGCGAGTGGGTGGGTTTGGTTGACCTCCTGCCCTAAGTTGCTGGTGCTGTCTCCAGCAATTCAGAAAATTGATGGCTTGTGCAGTGTAGGTTGTGCAGTAGTTCACAAAGCTTAATATATGTGCAGCTCCCAGTCGCATTTTCCTTGCTAACTAAATGTGGATCAATCCAGGTGGTAGACAACCTGAGTCTGCTCTATACGAATTAACAGGTTTCATATAATTCGGAATAGTTCCCAGAAAACTTGACATAATTGTGCTACCTTATTTCCTGAATTAGCTCTTAGCATTTTCTTATTTTAGAAATTGAGAAAAAAAAAGATAACATGAAAAAATAAGAAAATAATTCCATTCAAACCATACTTAAGGACAGTGGTTCACAAAGCTACTTTTATGCAGCTGGTGTTGAATTAGATCCCTCTCAATGTCTCTCATACGATTGCACTGTGACTGACTAGTGGTGTTATTTCATCCATCAGTAGAGAAGATGGATGGGGAAGCCATTGGCTGTTTGGTGACTCACTGGCCCACTCACATTTACCCTGCTGATCGGCTGGCAATCAATCCAGGTTGTATTCCGTAGTCAGCCGGGATCCAGATCAGCATATTTTGTTTTGTCGTGCATAACAAACATTTCCAGAGTGTGAGCATTTCGCTCTTAGACACTATCTGCACACCTGCAAATGTATTGTGACTGGGTTGGTTGCTTGTGTTGGATTAGCACCCTTGACACTATGTCCTTGCCTTGCCCTTGAAACAGCATTTTGTGAAAATGTGCAAGCATATCATTGAACAGAGTCTAAAGCTGCCTTTGATAAAGTCCAGTCGAGTTGGAGTACGACACTAGCCTTACATACCTTCCACCCTCCAAGCAATGACTGACACACACACAGTGAACTGAAATGAGAGGGACACTGTGTTATTTTGACCTGTACCAGAGATGGAAGGATGAGGCTCTGACAAGGTCAACAACCACCAGAAAGTCTTTCATGTAGCGCTTACTGGGTGTCCCCCGCCCCGCCCCAACCCCCAGGCCTCCCTCTAGCCCTGGGATATGGGGCCTGGGGCCCACAAGGCCAGTCAGCCATTTCCCAGCCGCCCTGAAGAGAGACCCTCAAGTCAGGGCCAGATGTGGCAGCCGGCCCCCGCCACCCTTAGGGTCAAGGTCAAAGGAAAACAGTTCAAATTTGCCACCCACCGTCATTCGAAAGATACAGAAGTAAACTTTGGATGGAAGATAAGCCTTGGATGGAAAGTGAGGTGATGTGAGGAAGTGGGAGTGTGTTGTGAGTAGGAATAGAAAGATAAACCAAAGTGAGACATTAACTAAACTGAAGTCGGGAGCTCTTGGCCTCATACGGGAACACACCACACGCCGTTGACAGCTGTTTCTGATGTGTGCTCGGCCCTCCGGTCTTGTAAAAATCATCCCATGCAGGCGTCGTCCAGGGCACTGCCCACTCTGTCCACCTGGCCCTCACATAAAAAACGGCCCATACTCACAAACATCTTCTTTTATACACCATTTAAAAGAGAGCGCAAGAACTCATTGACTTTGTTGCACGAGTTACTGCTGAGGTGCAATTGATTGCCCGCCCAAAATAAATACCTTAAGTTACAAAATTAGTAACCCAAATTGGGCTACGTTGCAAACATACGGCATTCATTTATTTTTAAACTATATTACACTTATACAAATTCAGTACAATTTAAGATGAAATGTAAAGCATATCAACATTTATTCGACTGGTCAAGGAATATTAGCTCCTCTACAGAGGTTTACTCACAACAATTTTATAGAGAAATTATATTATTTATAGTCACAGCAGATAGTTGAAGGGGCCCAAAAATATTTACTACTTCCTGAGGTGTAAGTGAAAAGTACTGCCTTACGTTGTCATGTACAATATTTCTTGAAATTGTCTCTACAACTTTTTTCTCTGAATCGTACAATATTTTTTTCAGTGTGGTCCTAAGACTCCTTCATGCTCTGCAATCCAGACCAAGTACATTTTAGCTCATATTTTCAACTCACTGAGAGGAGCGGCCAGTCAGCTTTCATTAATGACACCTGAACTAAAAAAAACAAAAAAAAAAACGGCCCAAACTCTATGGTGTGTCAGGCTGGATTACTCTTATTTAAAAGTTTGCATTGCATACTGGGAACCATTGTATAAAAAAAGTTCACAACCACTTAACCTCTAATAAGAAAAAGTGATGCTGGCAGCAGACCCCCACAGATTGTGCTGATAAATCACTTCTTTTTTTCTTTTCTTTTTTGCACTGATGTGCCCTTAGTGTGCTGTTTGCCTTTGCATGACTTGGACCACATGTGTTCTTGGTTTGGCTGAGGAGCAGGGGGACACACTTTGTATACCCAAACAGCTGAAGCCACCCCCCACCCCCCACCCCCCAGAGAGGCCGGCAGACAAGGTGGCAGCAGCTGGTGCTGGTGACGCATTTTCAGTGTTTTATCCGGTGACGTTGAACGCCTAGAGCGAAGGCTACTGATCCTGCGGTACTATTTTAACCAATTACGATGTTATTGAAGGACGAAAACATCCATCTATTTTCTGTTCCGCTTGTCGTTATTATTGTCATGGGTGGGTTGGCACCTATCCCAGCTCATTTGGGGCGATAGGCAGGATACATAATGTAGTGGTCGTGCGCCAGTCACTGGGCACATATAGACACCTATTCACACTCAAATTTGTCTTCAATAAACCTAACACCTAACTAAACCAGAGTGCCCAGAGAAAATGGATGAAAGCACGAGACGAACTCCACACCTTTTTCAAATTGGAACCTCAGGCATGCTAACTTCCTACTCACTGACCTGAAACAAAATGGGAAAATGGTTTACAGTACTTCCAATTACCGTGAGAATTTAAAGAAAAGTTGACATTTTCAAAAATGTCCTGAAAAGAAAGGTGCCCTGAAATGCTTTTTGAGAACCGACTTGCCGGCTTGACACAGTTGTACACCATGATTGGTGTTTTTCCATTTGCAAGCCAATGGCCAATGCCACTGCTGTTCATGTCTCAGACAAAATCGGTCTTTTTGGCCAAATAATAGTGTGTCCAAACAATGCCTTCAATGTGGGGTGGATTTCGTAGTTTGGTGAAAACCCCCAAAGCCTAGACGGGTAGCTACTGAGCTGTGGAAAAGGGAAGATAATGTCCATCCCCCGCGTGACCAAATCCCAAGAAAGTTGGGTTAAAACAGTAGTGTTTAGCTGTTTTAAGTACAGGGAGAAGAGATAGTAAGAAGAGCTTTAAATACTCATGGTCAACAGTTCAGAACAAAGGCGTGTATGGTAAGGAAGTGAAAAAAAACGGATCCAAGCAGGTGGGCTTGGGTGAATGGAAGTGCCAGGTGTGTTGTGTGATAGAACGACATTTCTCAATTTGTGTCCTTGTCCATTCTTACGTCCTTGTGATCTCGTGAAGTGTCATCAGTTCTGCTCTCATCTCGTCTTAAATACGAACAAAGCAAGAACGCACGGAATACCCGGATGTTGTTCTTGTCAAATAACTCAAACCAAGGATGCGTCAGTTGGATACTTTTAAAGGCTTGGCTAGGAAAGTATCCCAAGATGCATTCCCTGCTGCTATGATGGAAATAGTCAAATATGGCAAAGAACATCCTTACATACGTTTTTAGGAAGACCGTTCTTGGCGATTTCACGAGACCATACTATGCGTTCTTCAAAATGAGAAACGGCCACAATCTCTGCGAGGATGAACGGGAAAGTTTCCAAGACAGTGTTGATGTACAGATTAGCGACAGTGGCAGTGAAGAATCGACATGAACCAGATCTGGAGGTGGTGGAAATGAAGACGTTGACCTTTTCTTTAAGAGTCACCAGGATGGATAAGATTAGAAACGAGTTCATCAGAGGGTCAGCCAAGGTTAGATGTTATATTATATCAGTAGAAAAGCAACGAGATTGGAGCTGCTTGGAAAGAAAGTAAGAAGAAGACCTAAGAAAAGCAGTGAAGACAGCTGGTATTAGAAGGGAGAATGCAGAAGATAGACTTCGATGGACTGTTGCTGTGTCTTAGTTCTAGATCAGGGGTGGGCACACTCGGTCCTCGAGGGCCGGAGCACTGCAGGTTTTGGATGTTTCCCTTCTCCAACACAGCTGATATATATAATCAGCTCATCAGCAAGCTCTGCATAAGCCTGTTGATTGGAATCAGCTGCGTTGGAGCAGGGAAACATCTAAAACCTGCAAAGGACCGAGTTTGCCCACTACTGTTCTAGATGCTGCGGTATTATCCCCCGCATTCTCCATTTTGCCACAGTGGTTCGTTTAACATTGAATGTCTCTTTAACATGCAATAAACTACATGAATTTAAGTGTTTATTTTCTCTCTGCTGCTCAGGTGATTCCATTCCCGATGTCCTGCAACATACGGAATGAGTGCTCCTGTCGGGATCCAAACGCCACCGAGAACAAAAGTGAAGAAAAGGTCCATTCCCTGGGGTGACCAAACCAATGAAGGAAGGGGGGGGGGGGCGGGGGGTGACAGGAGGCCTCTGCTTAACGTCCCAAGACCCTTTGCTCCAACACCACACCAAGAGCGGCCGAGGCGGTACCCCCGCACCCCCCTTCGATCTTCATCCTCCATTTTCCTGCACATGCTGCTTTAACAGGCATACCTCTCCATCCTCGCAACCCCTCTGCCTCCACATCAAGAGATCCAGAAAAGATGAAGGGACTCACGAAACGCCACTGAAAACTTCATCCCTCAACTAAAAGGAAAGTAGCCTCACAGTCTCATCATCATGAAACAACATGGAGCGAATTGTGAAAAAAGGAAAAAAAAAACGAAATCCCAGGCAGGCCGAGGTACTGTAGCATGCCTTTTGTTCAGTGTCTAGTTTAGTGCCCGAGCTCAACAATTACACAATGAAAGCAATTCCAAATGTACAAGTTTAGTGTGGGAGGTTGGAGGACGGTTGTTGGATCAATAATTATAAATATGAAGGAAATTAAGACACATGTTTCTCAGACACGTTTTGAAGGCATGAGGTTTTGGTACGAGTGGACAGAATCTTTTTTTTTATTTTAAATTCCAGTCATGTTATTTCTTCATCAGCACATCCGAGGTTCAAACTCGCTTGGTGGGGAACGATACAGTCTCATTTACATTCCGCAGATTCCGCACACAATAACCAACATGAAATTCACAAATAGTCACAAAAACTATCAAGTCATTACCCTGCAACCGCAGGAACAATATTCACATGCAACGTCTTTTTTTTTGGTTGTGGTTTAAGCAAATCTCGGAAAACAGCATCCGTGCGGCCTCTGCTACTGCATCTGCTGCTACTGGACATATTTGCATTTTAATATCCTGAAGGGGAGGCAGGCCGTTTGCGGCTTTTGTCTGCGATTCGCACACACTCGCATGTTCACAGGGAATGCTTTAAAACCTTACAAAAAATTGCATTGGACATTGATTTAAAATGACTTCTAGGGACAGTGTGGATTATTTAGGGCTATCTAGTGGTGAACTAATAGAATACAACCATTTTGAAGCACGCGCACTACGGTCCCTCAGAGAGACCACACTTTGCAAGGCTACCACCAATGGTAGTCATTTCGAGTGAGCGCGATCATGAGCAGCTAGGCTAGCAAGAACTAGCTTGAGCAGCTAACAAGAGTAGCTAGCAAGAACTAGTTGGAGCAGCTAACAACAGTGGCTAGCCCGAATCACGGGACTCAGCGATGACCACCTGTAGGTCCCAGCTTGGGAGGTTGGGTCCAAGGCTAACTACATTTGCGAAGTTCTGCTCCTTCGGGTAAGATGGTGGCGAAACATGTCGGCCTCCTGTAAGGGGCGGCGTGACCTATGTAAAATATTTAGATGACTAAACCTACGATTATATATATATTTTTAAATAAATTGATATGTTTTTTTTTACATATTTAAATTAATATGAATTAATTATTAGTTCACCACTAGATGGTGCTAAAAATACACACCGTCCCTTTAAGGATTTTAGATTTCGTTTTAGCTTCTAACAACAAATGCAGCCGATAGCGATAACTTAAATTGCTAACGTGATAGCGTAATGATTCGACATACAGTAAAATGGCAGGATAAAAGCAATAGACAGTAACTAAATTTAGGTGATGGAACAAAAACATTTATAAATGTACACAAATATTGACACTATTTTCCGTTTAAAGAAAAAAAACATCACTGCATGTTTTGTTCTAGTTTTATTTTCGCGGAACTTCTTCCCCACCAATTCACCTTTCGCTAAGACTTGCCCCCTCCCATTAGTTCAAGGCCATCAACTTTATCCAGACTACATTCATCTGAGTTTTGTTTGATGTTTGGGGAAATGACAAAATAAAATTGACTTAAAACATCTTTCACATTGAACCGTAACTACCTTTAAACCTCCTGTTAATATTTGTTTCTCAGGAACAGCAATAATGTGTCTGGGTCACTTTGACCAGGGCTGAATAATCTAAACGTGTCAGAAATGAAAACAAATCCCATGAATTTCCTGATTAACTAATTAAAAAACATTTTTTTGCGATTGCAAAAACATAATAGTTCCAAACTGAAAAACAAACTTAAATATTTTATTTAACTGGTCAATTTGACCCGCAACATAAACGCATAGTTGTGTCAAAGCCTGTTCTTGGCTGTGATTGGCCAGGCTTAGCGAAAGGGTATATTAACCTCATTCTGTTCTGGCGTTTCATTACACACTTATACACACACATAGGCACAAACAGTGCTGGCTGCTTGGCTTATCAGCCCATGTTTTCGCTGCTGCGGTTAGGTTACGGTCACAGCGTGACTATGACTTCTCATTGGACTCTCGAAAGGCTGCTATAGCATTCCTCACCATCCTGATTAGTCGGGTATCATCATTCACACACAGCAGGCAAAGTGGCATTGTAAGACTGATGGCATTGTACAGCCAGTAGGACAAAGACACACAGTCACGAGGTATTATTTTCCACCAAAAACATACAAATGAATATTTTGTAAATATTAATTCTCAGTGGAGGGGAACATTATCTTTTTCATGTATTTGATTTTTTTTTTTTACCAAATGTCATATTCAATTAGTGTTTGTAATAATGACCTCAGTTACTGCACTTTTTAGGTTGCCATGTAAGAAGAAAAAAAAAAAAAAGTCTAGAAGCTGCTATTGTCCAAATGGTAATCTGAGACAAACTGTATGATATTTGGTCCGTTTGCTCCTTGTGTTGCTTTGACATGACCTTTTCCTAATTTTGCTTTGCGTATTGCTACACAAGTCAAATCCGGCCCAGTGCATATTCAGTGGAACCTCCAAAGTCGAACACAAACCATTCCAAACAATTTTACCTCCTGTTCCGGTGCCAAACTATCGGCCTCATAAAACATCAATGATTTTTTTTTTTACCATATCGTCCTGAGCAGACATGTTGAAGACACATATTACTTTTTTTTCTCTTCTATGGCTGACATCTTGAGTCATCGTGAAAAAATAATAATAAGTACAAAGAGAACTCAATTTTTTTTTTGTTTTGGATCATTGCATCCTAAGTTTTTATACCTTTAATATGGCCCTCTGAAGGCTTTAAAAAAAAAAAAAAAAAATCATACCCATTCCATTAGATGCTCACTGAGCTGAAGTCTTGTGACATTTCCCAAAGTTTTTTTTTTGTGCAGTGTTTTGGTTTGCTCGATGTTGGAGGTTGTGCATTTACATTTGCATTACAGTTGCATTTAAAGGGGAAGTCAAGTCTAAAATTCTCTTTACAATATGTTCTATGCGCACCCCATTAATTTAAATACAGCATTTTGATTAATATCGCATTTGTTAAAATGAATTATTAAGCAGCAAAATCCCCCTGTTTTGAGTCATCTCGGGGGGGCGGCCATTTTGACAGAAAATAACATCACAGTTGCTTGGGTAACGACCAATCACGGCTCACCTGTTTTCTGAGTTTGGCCATGTGACATTCACATGCTTGAGCCATGATTGGTCGTTACCTGAGCCCTTAAGTACTATGATGCCATTTTCAGTTGATAGCAAGTGGCAAAATGGCCGCCCCCTAAGATGTATAAAAACAGTTGCATTTTGCTGCCTAATTCATATTCCACACACACAATATTAATCAGAATGCTGTGAGGCCGCATACAACATATTATTGTAAAGCCAGTTGACTCAACTGCACATTTGTTTGTTTGTCTTTTGCTTTAATTTGGTTCAAGAATTACATTTTGGTCAAGAAACTAATAGCTCAAAGTCAAAAGAGAAGGGAAACCTAAATGAAGAAATCACAATTATTATTATTTTTTAATGATTGTAAGGATGCCAAAAAAAAAAAGGCTATGTTATTTTCAAAGACTGCATTTAACAGAAGACCTGTATTATCTTGATATTATTATACAATGTACTCTGGTTGCGGCTGTTTTACAGAAAACTGTATCCAGTGGGGGGGGGGGGGGGGGGGGGGTGGGCTCAATCTGTAAATCCTGCTTCTCCATTTTGACGATCACAGGTTCAACATCAACCACTCAGCTCCATTCCTGCTATTTTGAATGGTTTATCCATTCTGTTGTTTTGACGTGTATCGTAAGTCCACGCCTGGCTCCAAAGACTGCAGAATAAGAACGGACTTTCTTTTGGAGAAGGTACCCCGTAAAGCCATCGTCCACCGAGCGATTCACGCAAGGAAGGAACATCACCTCGATACTGTCGTCATCACAGGATCCCTCACTGTACCTCATGCCTGTAATGTTTGCTGCTTCAATATATAGATATATATTATTTTATTGATTTTTTTTTTTTTTTGCTTCTCATACCGATGGTGTACATAGTAGAACTATTTATTGAGAGTGTTATACTTTTGTAAGTTATATTTAATGTCCATGTAAGTTATTTTTCACATTGTTCATCATTTTCATTGTAATCTGGCAACCCCCTCTGCCCTCAAACGCAAACTTTTTTCTTTTTTTTTAACTCTTAAAGATGAAGAAAACCCAAACTTGTCTTTACAGTATTTTCTATGCAGCCTCACTCATTTAAACATGGTATTCTGATTAATATTGTGTTTTAGGAATATGAATTAGGCAACAAAATCCATCCGTTTTTAATCCATTTCAGGGGGCGGCCATTTTGTCACTTACTGTCGACTGAAAATGACATCACAGGGTGCGTTCGGAAATGCACTCCGAGCGCGTGCTGGTTCTGTCCAACCATTCGGAAACTGTTCAAATTTACCGTTCCGAAATTCAGAGTGCACCAAAAACTCTTTAAGAACCAAAAACTATGAGATGGAAACGGTACTAGCAAGACATAAACATTGTTATTGACCATTCGTGTACCGAGGATACTAATCAAGTTGGTAAGTTATGCATTTTTTTTTTTATGGAAGTTTGCGGTTTAGTAGCGCTAGGCTTTTCTTAAGGTGGTGGTTGCTAGGCTCGCTAACATTAGCTAGCTGTGTGGGCTAACTAGCTGAGGACTACTGAGCCGAGTTGTAATGTAACCACAACAAAATACGGGTGGTAACCTTGCTAACACAACACTTTGCCTCTCCGAACATATGCACTCTCAGTGCTCACAGGGCTCAGGTAACGACCAATCATGACTCAGCAACATCACATGACCAAACTCAGAAAACAGGTGAGGCGTGATTGGTCATTACCTGAGCCCTAAACAACTGTGATGTCATTTGCAGTTGACATTAAGTCACAAAATGGCCGCGATGAAAACAGGTGGATTTTTGCTGCTTAACTCTTAATCCACGAACGCAATATTAATCAGAATGCCGTGTTTAGACTAGTGGGGTTGCATTGAATATTTTGTAAAAAAGAAAATAAAATAAAATGGGTTGACTTCCCCTTTTTAAGTGTTAAAAGAACAGACACCGCTTGCTTCACATTTGTGAAACGTTACATGTTTGAATAACAGAATGTAATTATTTTCAACTTTTTTTGTTTGCCTATGGGGAAATTTTATGTGTAATGGTATAACAACTATAATGTATGAACATGACTGACAAGAAGGTACCTATTTTGAGTTAAAAAAAAATAATAATAATAATAATAACTCCTGTTTTTGTGAGCCATGCTATGTTTAAAATACAACAAAAATAAATAAATCCATTTTTTTTCATTATGGAGAATACAAGTCCTGATTCACCTGTTTTGTTTTATTTTTTTAATTGTAAATTTGACCCATAACTTTTGAGGGTACCCCTGAACGGTTGCGTAAAGTTTTTTTCTGACTGCGGTGCAGGGTGTTCTTGGATGCAGATAAAAAGGTGTGTGATTGAGGTAAGGGTAGGGAATGGCATGGGCTGCTTTTCCTGGCCTGGGTGGCTATTTGGCCAGGTGTGAAAATACTGTGTACTCACAGGGGCCGGACCCCGTTGCCCCCACGGCGGCGGTGGCGGCGGCGGCGGCGGCCAGTGCTCGACTGGCAACGCCACACGTAAGCCACGGGGGCCTGCAGTGAGTCAGATTTCCAGGGCGGCAGTCCCTAGCCCCCCACCCCCCACCCCCCCTGCCACCGGCCCCCGCCCCGCCCGCCTCCTACTCCTTTGACACACTGCCTCATCTGTCACTGTCAGCTCGGACGGCACAGGGCGGCCAGTGTGGAGCCCGCGGGGCCCTGCGTTAAAAAAAAAAAAGGAGAGAGGAAGTTTGGGCAGCTTAAAGACGCGTTTGAAGTGCAGGCTGAAGGAACGCACTTCTCCTTGGCCGAGCGCCTGGCTTATCACGTACACTAATATGTTTGGAGGCGCGCTCGCTCCCCCTGACAGGCTTTGATATCGCTCCATTTATACCAACAGTTGCCACTTTGTTTCTAATTTAACACCTGTTTTTTTTTTTGTTTTTTTTGCATGCTCAAAAATGGTCAAGTACGACAAAGAAGTCGAAGAGTGTTTGAAGCCCCTCGGATCATAAAATGCTGATGTGCCATTTTTGTTTGTGTATTGTATAACACATGAAGTACCTCTCACCGGCCTCTGGTTCTAGACTTAGTCCACTTTTTGTCTCCCTCAATCAAGGTTGTTTATTTTTATTTAAAAGTATATATATAGAAAAACAAGTGTATTTGCATATTACGTGGATATCTAGTGGTATTACTGCAATGTTTCGTACCCGATTGCTCAACAAATATATTTTAAGATGTAAATAGTAATATTATATGATTGATTGTATTTGCAAAAACAATGTACTAACTGTTCGGGAGTAGCTCTTGAATGGATTTTTATCCTAACTATTATACAAAAGATGTTGTATATTGTGTCAAAGTATCGCCCGCAAAACACAGAGAGAAAAAAAGAAAAGAAAAAACAAACAAGATGCTTTGCCACGCCCACTCGCAGTTAGCGTTTTTTTTTTTTTTTTTTTTGTCCATAATGGCTCCGTGGAAGTACTGTTGTCAGCTTTCTAGACCATCAATTATATCCAGTGAGTCATATTTATTTGTCGTCCAAATGAATGGAACCCGAATGATCACTTCTGGGTCAAAATGGAACCTCAGTAGCAACTCAGTTGCTTTTTTTTTTTTTTTTTTTATGAATTATTATTATTATGATGCATTTAAATGTTTGTTTCAGGCACCAGCCAGTAACTTTTAACAGTTTATTTGCCCTCACTTTGGACTGTATGAGTCAGATATGCCTTTAGGTCTCCACCAACACTGTAAAAGGAAGTCGTCAGTCGTCTGTCCGATGGCTTCCAAGCGCTTTGGGTTCTTTTTTTTCTTCTTCTTTTTTTTTTACAGTATGCACTTTTTCAGGCACATATACAACCGGTTGGACTTTTTTATGTTTTCCGTGGATGTTTGTCCTTGTTTTCTTCACAGTTGCAATTATCTCTCATTTTTTGGTGCTCTGGTACATGGCAAAAACATGTCGGAACTGTACTATATTTTCATAAGAAAGAGACATAAAGATGAGTATCATGTTGATTTTTTTTTTTTTCCGCTGTCATTTATTGTGTAGAAATAAAACACTGGTTAAAGTGATATGGTTAATGAGTGGTGATTATTTATTTATTTATTTTGACACCATGAATCCAAGGTTATCCTAGTCATATTTTAATGCATGTTTTGCAGTAAAATGTAATATATTTTTTCTTCTTTGTACTAAATTTAAAATGGGTACACTCTAAAAACAGTTGGGTCAAAAATAACCCAAATTGAGTCAAAAAGGGACTCCTAATGTTTTTGGTTTATTTGTATAACTCAAAAAGTAGGTTTAAATGAATAATCCACCAAACAAACTTTTTTTTTTTTTTTTACAAAACAACTTAATTTTGGAGGGGATTGACCCAACTCTTTGATTGTGCATGAAAAACAAAAATTTGCATAAAAAAATAACCCAAAATGCAACAAAAAGGGACAGATCCAACTATTCGATTTATTCATTTAAACTAAAAAGTTGGGTCAAATTAATAACCCACAAGACAACACATTTTGATGTGGGTTCGACCCAATGTTTTGGGTTATTTATTTACTTTGTAAACAAAAAAGTTGGGTCAAAACTCAATTTTTGGGGGTTGTTTTGTGTGTTATTTATTTGACCCAACTTTGTGGTTTAAATGATTAATCCAAGCATTTTGGTTGGTCCCTTTTTTTTAATCCAATTTGGGTTATTTTTGACCCAATTGTTTTTAGAGTGTACAATATTGCCTTTTTTTTTTTAATGACAAATATGAAAAAAATTCAAACAAATCCAATCTGACCAACTGCACTCTTAATGATCAATTCATGATTTATTAAAAACAATTTTTTTTTAAAGAAGTTGGAGCGTCTCTGAACTGTTTCCATGCCAGTGTGTGGCTATTTAAAAGCAAATTACAGACTTTGCTGATTTCTTCGGGAGTGCCGGTGCTCAAATTCGGTCCGATTGTCATCACTTGCTGTAAAACGTAACAAGCTCATGAAAATAATTTTTCATTTGCACCTTGTGTATAAATGTACGGTAATTAGAAGGGGAAAAAAAAGTACGGTAATTCAACTTATTGAGAAGAAGGTCAGTCACGAAACCTCTACGCCACGTAAACATCGGCGACGAGCGCTGAACTCGCAGAATTCCGATATTCGTGGGTGGTTGCGACGATATCACAGATACGTGGAAACGAGAGTGTTGTTCCTGGCGCGCCTCTTGACGACCGTGGCCTAATTCCGTGAGAATGAACATCAAGCTACTGAT
The DNA here is from genome assembly GCF_051991255.1 of Vanacampus margaritifer. Taxonomy (NCBI): domain Eukaryota; kingdom Metazoa; phylum Chordata; class Actinopteri; order Syngnathiformes; family Syngnathidae; genus Vanacampus; species Vanacampus margaritifer. The sequence continues at coordinate 10,648,930 of NC_135445.1, forward strand.
TTTTAAAAGTGGCCCTTAATGTTGCATGACTGGAAAGAAACGAGATGGGGAGCTTAAAGGAATCGTTTTGCGGAGGGGAGGTGGAAAAAGAAACTGCTTTCCCGGCAGCTCACGCACGCAGGGAGGCATAGCCAGCCACCTTTTTGCTTAATGATATCAATTAGAGAGTCCAAGTGCTCTGTTAGTTCAGGAGCTAATGTAAATATTTGCCCTATGGATTGTGCTAACTGCGGAGAAATAACACCATTTGATTGCGTTCCTGCAGATCATCTTTTTCACACGTGTCGCGTTCATTCATCCACCTCTTAACACGCCACAGATGCCTTTAAAAGAAGCATCTTGTTTACAGGCTGACCTTTTGTACGGAAGTCTGCACCCATCGGTCAAGGTTGTAAATCTGAGCCAGGTCGACCAAACCATAAAAGTTGATAAATACTGCGGTTCGTGCGCTTTAAGGCCAAACCGTGACTATTACACTTTGGCCTTACTGCTATGTGACAGCTCATGTAATTATCTAATTTTAATAGAGCGCTTACTTGTTCCTGAGTTAACAAGCCAGGAACATTTGAAGAAAGACTGACAAAAGTCTGAAAAACGGGGGTCGTTTGGGGAATTTGAAGCATAGCATACTGTAGTAGTGGACATTTGGAGTTTCAGTCAATCGGATTTGGGTTCAAATCTCAGCTTGTGTGTTCTCTTCGTGATTGGGTGGTTTTGCGCATCTAGAAGAGAAATGTTACAGCTCAACCACAATCCTAATGGAGACGGATGGATGGACGACGTACTGCATCAGCCCCCGTGACCTCTAATAAACTCTTTACACAAATGAGTCGCCAGGTTTGTCATCCACTTGGGACAAATTAACATTCGCTATCAGTAAAAACTAAACGCGCACGTGCACATACACATATACATACTCACCCACATTCAAAATAAAATAATTAAAAAAAAAAAAATTTAAAAGAAGAGAGCAATGGTGATGACATGTCAAATCGGTAAAATTACCGAATGAACAATACTGAGCTTTCCAGAAAAAAAACGAAAACAAAAACTTTTAAGTATTTCTGTGTCTGTGTTCGAAGACAAGCGGGAATAAAATTGTTAGTGTTTCACTTAACCATACAAAATAAATTGACAGTTTGGTTTACTTCAGTTAAAACAGCCTTGACTTTGCCTAACATTAGCCTCAAGGCTAGATAGCGGTTAGCTACAGTGCTGTGAAGAACTAGTCGTCCTCTTCTCAAACTCTTTCTTTTTTGCACTAAAACGTTTTGAATCATCAAACAAATGTAAATATCAGACAAATATAACCAAAGTAAACAAATAATGCCATTTTTAAATGTGTATTAAAGGGGAAAAAACTATTAAAAAAAGACTGGCTAATCACATTTATTTATTTATTTATTTTGAGTTAATTTTCACTGGCTGCACCCAAGCCTGACTACCTCCAGATCTATCCAATGAAGAAATCATTTAAATAGAATCTTTCCGACAAAAAGAAGTTGCTCAAAAGAACTCAACAAACCTGCAAACAATATGCTACCATCCAACGAAATTCAAGCACAGATGAGAAATAAAGTCAATTACACAACAATCTGGAAAGGGTTAAAAAAAAACATTTCTAAAACTTTTTGGACTCCAACAAATCACAGTTAGAGCCATTTTCCACGAATGGAGAAAAACGTGGAACCGTGGTGAACATTCCCAGGAGCTACTAGCTTACAAAAAAGACCCCAAGAGCACAATGACGAGTCATCCGGGAGCTCGCAAAGGAACCCGGGTCAACATCTGAAGAACTACAGGCCTCCCTCGCCTCAGTTAAGGCCAGTATTCATGACTCAGCAATCAGGAAGCGAGCGGGCAAAAACCACTGCTGACCAAAAAGAATATAAAGGCTCATCTTACTTTTATAAAAACATCAACAATAATTTCCAAGACTTTTGGGAGAATGTTCTACGGACTGACGAGATGAAAGTTGAGCTTTTCTGAATGTGCGTGTCTTCTGATATCTGGTGTAAATCTAACACAGGGTTTTTAGGGGCTGCTTTGCTTTTCAGGACCTGGACGACGTGCTGTTAAGGGACAATGAATTCTGCTCTTTACCAGAAAATCCTGAGAGAGAAACAATTTGAAGCCCACTTGGGTTTTCAAGCAGGATGATGAGCCAAAGCACGCCAGCAAGTCAACTTTCAAATCCCTAAAATAAAAAATAAAAAATAAAAAATAAAAAATAAAAAAATTAAAAATTAAAAATTAAAAATTAAAAATTAAAAATTAAAAATTAAAAATTAAAAATTAAAAAAGAAGAAGAAGAAGGTTTTGGAGGGGCCCAGTCAAAGCCTGGACGTGAATCCTACTTATTACTCCAGTGCCAGTTAAAGAAAATTCTTGATTGTGGGAAGGCTGAATTCAGTATTCCCACATATGTTATTGAGATTTTTATTCTCACACTTTTTTTTTTGCTGTGTAACAACTTCCACACAATTTACATTGTTCAAATTTCAACTTGCTTCAAAAATTCACCCCTCCCGGGGTATATCTCGTCTGATTTCACATTACTTACAGTATTTGCACAATTTAACATTAAACATCAACTCTCGCCCATTCATTTTCAATGGGACAGACATTGACATTTTTCTAAGTCCTACTTTCCACGCCCACTTCCAAACAAACAACTTATCATTATCACCAACTGTCTGATAGTGCTCATTGGCGCAGTTGGTAAAGTCCAGTAACGAGGAGGTCGCGGATTCGAATCCCACTTTCGACTGTACATTCCAAAATATATACATGGCCATTATGCTAAGTGATGTATACCAACTGACTACCCTAACTGATACCCTATCAATAAATGATTTATAATTGTACTGAAACAATTAAATGCATGCTAGCTTTCAGCATACTTAAGTAATTTATCTTTCAATTGACTTCATAAGCACATGTATTCCAATCTTAGCATTCAGCTTTTCAATTTCAGAACAAAAAGGTGCGTAAGGACTGAATATCGCATGGGATCCACCACAATCGCCACCTTTTCTTTTCTGTTTGATTCAAATGTTCACATAACAGTAACAGTAACATAACAGTCTCTCGGCTGGCCTGGGAACGGCTTGGGATCCCGTCGGAGGAGCTGGGTGAAGTGGCTGGGGAGAGGGAAGTCTGGGCTTCCCTGCTAAAGCTGCTGCCCCCGCGACCCGACCCCGGATAAGCGGAATTGAAGACGGATGGACATAACAGTAAACTGAGCTTTGTCGCTAACCAAAACAGCAGCACCTACTGAAGCATGAATTCAAAGGTGGAGTGAAGAGACGGCATCCCAGAGACTGTGACACGTGATCTAAGCATTCAAAATCAATAAAAAAAAAGCTGGGTTTTTGTTATCTTAAATATTTTCCTTTGCTTCCAATGCCTCTTTTAAATTAGATTGCGAACCTAATTCCTCGAAAAATAACAAGGCGAAAGAACCAAAACATAATAAATGCATCAAATATTGGCAATAGAATGTGACAGACGTTTATAACATTGCAATTGCACATTTTCAGTCGTCCTTCGCTGTCATTGGAGAAATATGCGCTTCCAGCTCATTGCTTTTGAAGTCGTGAACGCAACTGGTTTTGGATGTGGGTGTTCCAACATATGTTAATACTTTTTTGGAGGCCAAGTATCAACAAGCACTTCTTCAGTTTCTCCTGATAGGAGGGCAACACGCCGCAAGACTGGGCCGGGGAAGCTTCGAGGGGCAGGGAGAATTGACGGCTTGAGTTTCAAATAAGGGGCCGTAAAGCTGCGGTATTACGTTGAAAAGGACGTTTCATGCTGAATTAGATTCGAATGTACACGGCTTAACAAAGGTAGCAGTCAGCAGCCTGTGATACGATGGCAAATGTTTTTCAAGTTTTTAATACAATTTATTTATTTTTATTATTTTTTGGAGTGGTAATGGTGGTTAAACGTACGATGCCGTATTAGGGCCATATGTTAGTTTTTTTTTTTTCCAGGGGTATGGGTAATATTACGAGAAAAAAACTCACACTTGCCACTTTATAAAATGACAAATTTTTCGACTTGGTGGCAAATTTGCCAGAAAAAAACTCGACAAATACATTTAGCGTAGCCTATAGTCTCGTTGGTGGTTAATAGGACACTGTTTATAAAATGAAAAGTCAGGATGAGGACGGATTTAAACGAGCGACAACACTTCCTGATTCCTATCAGCTGACTAACAATAACCAATCAGAAGCTAACGAGCGACAACACTTCCTGATTCCCTATCAGCTGACTAACAATAACCAATCAGAAGCTAACGAGCGACAACACTTCCTGATTCCCTATCAGCTGACTAACAATAACCAATCAGAAGCTAACGAGCGACAACACTTCCTGATTCCCTATCAGCTGACTAACAATAACCAATCAGAAGCTAACGAGCGACAACACTTCCTGATTCCCTATCAGCTGACTAACAATAACCAATCAGAAGCTAACGAGCGACAACACTTCCTGATTCCCTATCAGCTGACTAACAATAACCAATCAGAAGCTAACGAGCGACAACACTTCCTGATTCCCTATCAGCTGACTAACAATAACCAATCCGAAGCTAGCATACTTTAGGTAAATGCAAGTAAATGACTGAGAGCAGCAGATTCGACACATTAACTTAGCTACTTTTACAAAAAAAATACCAAAATGTATGAATGTGTAAATAATAATTCTGGAAACATAAATGTACGAGTAAATATAGATTTTAACAAATGAACTTAAATGCTTGATCTTCAGGGTGTGGACCTTCGCAAAGCGAGCCGTCTTCATCACTGTCAGTACCCAATGCTTTAAAGTGCGAAAGATTGACATCTTATAGTTAATCTCTGCTAAAGCAATTACTATCGCCTTATTTGAAAAGTCGACCTTAAAAGCATTGGCACAAACATCTGAGTACACTATGTGTATTTCTCGTACATTTCTACAGTTCTTTTCCCGCAAATCTGCCACAAGTCGCAAATTTACGATTTATTTACAGTATATATTTTCTTTTCTCTTAATATGACCCCCTCTCCCCATCAAAAAATAAATAAAATAAATAAATAAATATATATATATATATATATACATGTCCCTAACACGCCGCTATATTAAACGTGACGTTGGAGATTCACAGAATTTCTTGGGGAGCACCTTTATTTGATGCAGTTTCCAAAACACCAAAGGCTCTGTAGGCTGTGCAGTTCGCTTTGGATTTCAAACCCTCAAAAATCATCAGGGACACCTTTGTCTGCCTCAAGGTAAATAATGCAGTCTTATCTGTAAAAATTACATGCTGAGCTAGCTCGTTCATCAAAACACTTATGTTATGCTATACCAAACCACACCTGATTTGATGAACAGCATCGTTATCAGGCTTCTACAGCTTGCTGATGAGCTAATAATAGTCAGCTGTGTTGGAGGAGGGAGACATGGAAAACAGCGGCTCTCGAGGACCAGGGTTCAACACCTGTGCTATGCAATGAAGCCTGTACGTGGCAACAGTTACCTAGCTTAACTTATTTTAGCAACACTTAAGGCCTCTTGCTTTTTTTATGACTGTAATAATAAATATGGAAAGCGATCTTAAATGTGAGCGGTATCTTGCCGGGGGACCAGCAGTGGATTTTGACAAACATTCCACTAATATGTGGAAGTTATTTTTTTATTATTATTTTTTTAATCCAATATGTAAAATGGACACACCGCTCAATAAGACCAATACATTATTTGGTATATACATTTTTTTTTTTTAATATATCACATTCTTCAGAAAAAAAGGACAATAAAATCCACATAATACAGTTTTATACAAGTGTACAATGTACAATATAATTTAATTTTACAGTTTATATAACATAAGATGAGCATACTGTAAATAAAGGCATTGTATAGGTAAAAAAAAAAAAAATCAAACAAGTAGAGAGATCAGCTCTCAGTTTTTTTCAGGACATTTCCCTATTTCTGCTTTGGCCGGTTGAATCCTTAATGTGCTCTTTTAAAAAGGTTTTGCAGGAAACTGTTCGAAAAGTTCATAACACGTTCATAACCAGGCTATTTTCCTGCTACAAGAGAGAGAGAAAAAAACATACAGTGCAATAAACACTACATTCAAAGCAATTACAGCTCTTGTGGTTGGGTTCAATTATTTTCGAAAGAATCACTCAGAAAGAAAAATAAAACGGTTAAAAAAAGTCAGTTTCAATGTATTATTTTTGTATAAAACCTGACAATTCTCTTGAGAACAGGCTCATGGTACACATAAACACAAAAATAATTTGTTTGCATCGGGACAGAAATGATCAATGATGAATTTGATTAGAAGCGTACAAAATGCGTTTTTATCTCGAGTTTTGTCAAATCAAAAACCATGAAAACATATAAAAAATTTACCGAATTGCTTTGTAATAAAGTTGTTTTAGTTCAGTCAACAATGTTCAGACAGATTCATTTCCATATTAAGGAGATATACTGTATATATATATATATATATATTATTATATTTTTTTCTATTTTAAATAAAGTGTTTAGTGAACATGTTGGCAGACTATTGGAATGGCTATAACGTAACATCTTTTTTAAGGGGCGGTGCTTTTGTTTTGGTTAGCAAAGACATTCAAATGGGATACAGTGGGTGAATAATTGGGGCACTTTTGGGAATGTCCTCGGTATTTTACGCCAACAGTCTTTTTCAATTGTCATATATGAATCTGCAGGATTACACCAAAACCTTTTGCAAACGGGCCGACCGACTGAGAAGCCAAGACATCTTAATACTGATCCAGGATCTATTTGGTGTATCTATGAATTTGCTTGAGTGCAAAATGTTCTTTTTTTTTTTTTTCCCGGATTTGAAAACCTAAAAACAATTAATGCAAATGACTTGAACATTTGTCCTTTTTAAGATATGACTTTTTTTTTTTTTAAAAAAAGAGGCAAATTTACCTTTAAGATTTGTACTTTTTTTTTTTTATCTCTCTTTTAAGTGTTTCACGTAAAAGCATGAACAAAGCAACGACAATGTTACATTCAACGTATTTAAACAGACAGCTGGCTGATTGGCTGAGGATTATCTTCTACCCTCCATCATCATCTATCTACATTTTCACGTCTCTCTTCTGTTATTGTGTCTTACGCTAAAAGTAAGTCACACACAATTGTTTTTCATCCAATGGATTTCTTCGCAAAGACACCCGCTTGCAGGCCGATGTCAGCTGATGCGTTCCCGTCGCGCGTACTCATCGGAGTTTGGTGTTGCTGTACGTATTGCGCTGTACAGAAATGAGCTTCTCCGTGCAGGCGGTGCGGCCTTCGTGCAACGAGCCGCTCCACGCGCCGCCGCCGCCGGGGATCCGGCCGTCGTCGCTGCGGCAGTAGACGTACGCCATGGTGTCGGTACGGCTCTGGATGTGCGTGCTGCGCAGGAGCGATCGGCAGTAGTGGCTGATCTTGTCCACCCGTCGGAGGATCAGGTTGGCCTTTCTGGCAGGATCACACAATGGACAACGCGCTAACTTAAAAAACAATTGCATTCCTTTTTTGAGGGGGTGGAGTGTGGGGTCAAAAAGTAAAATAAGTAGGGGGGACCGGGTAAGTTGTCACATTGCAATTTTCTTCTCCACCAGAGGGCGCAACAAAAAGTGGAATACTAGTTTTCTTCGTATAAATGGTCAGGGGTTGTGTACAGTCTGAGAAGAACTCAAATGAGTGCCAGTTATCTGTTTTGCACAACCCAAAGTAAAAAATGTCAACTTCATATATTTTTGAAACAGGCGTTGTACATAGACAAATTCTAGCAGCAAATCATGTGGACTAGTTAGAAAAGAGATTTAGACATCTTGTCATGCCTCAGTCACTGCTCTGTTTTAAGCTAACTTTAAACTAGAGCAAGTTTTCGCCAGCTTTGTGGTTTGGGGAAACTTGTCACAGTCATTTTAGGGTTTGTTGTCACATATGCAAAGAATGGGTCAATGAAAAATGCACCTCTTGAGTCTGAAGAGTGAGCAAATTCATTTGCTAGGTTTTGTTTCATTGTTTAAAAATGGATTTTCCAGTTGTTGGAACGACAGTATGCCTATTTTAAGTTTCATGATGAACAGTCCAGCAATCCATTGACCAATTTTTTTATTTTTTATTTAATTTACCGGTAATCTCAAATTTCCAGTTTAAGGGAAGCAAAACAGGCACAACTATTTCTGTAGCTGTAAAAAAAAAGAAGACAAAAGAAAAGAGATAATTTTGTCCTTGTTTTATTCGTTGCAAAATCCAGTGTGACAACCCCATATAGTCTGGCAATTTACCCGTTAGTGGGGCAACATGTCACATGTTCACTCCCTCTATTTGATGGCTTATAACTTCTGCACTGACACAAAGTATGAAAATGACATGAATGCAAAAAATATACCTATGACTTTGGTCTTTCATCTGGTATACATTTTGTTTATACATGATGTATTGCTTCCAAGAAATGGATAAATGTTTAAAAAGTGATACAACTAGCACCCATCTCCCCTAATATTTTAATTTAGGAATATTTTTTTTACCAACAGTTTGACATATTGTTAGTTAAAAATTTCTATATATATATATAAATTCAGTCGAGTATACATAAAAAATATATATTTTTGAACAACTCTAACAATAAAAAAAATTAAATAAAGAAAGAAATATATTAGGTACATCAAAGACTAATTAATTAATTAATCTTTGTTTAAATTTTGCTCACCAAAAAGTATTCCTAATGTTTTCACCGTTTATTTAAACAGTTTATGCAATGAACATGAATCATCAATTATTGTCGAAAATATTCAGCAATTGTTATCTGCCCTGACAAATGTTTTCATTATCCTGGTAATTTCCCTTACTAATTTACCTGTCAATTCGATATATTATTTAAATTTTATTGGTCGACGCAATTAGCAAGATCAGATTCTGCTGTCCTATTATTGCCATACTGATGCTTTTGTGATTTTTTTCCCCAAAAAAACTACAATTCTGTTGACTTGCTCACAAATGTTGAGTTTTAACATTTTGTACAATACAATTTAATTTAATTTTCATCTTGTAAAGTACTGATATTTTGACCTAACTGTTCACTTAACTTTTTGAAGCCCCCCCCCACCCCCAGCAGTCTCATCATTGAACATGAATTGCCAGTTGTTCAAAAAACTGCCACTTCTATCAATTGTTAGTACAACAGCTGTGAGTTCACAAAAGTTGTGCATAATGTTATCAAGGTCAACACAGAGGTTTACCTGATACCACAAAACAAACAGATGCACAAAAAAACAAACAACATGTCATATTTGTGGTAGCGTAGCGCAGTCGCTGATTCCAAGCCGCAGCGATCGCGTCCTGCCTGCCAGCCTGTGTCCAAACTATCGCATGCAGCTGCGTGTTGCATTGTCGGCTAGCGATGTTGTCGAACAGCCCACCAGAGGCAGCTCAGCCGTCTGGAGTCAGTGAAAGCCAGAATTTGGATACGCGCCTCCGATGCTTGCCACTGTTTACGACGCAAAAGCCCAATAGAGGAAAGATGCTTGCAATGCAGAAAAACAAGCAAATACACCTACAGTTGGGTTTCGATTCAAGGTTGTTAAGCTAGTGGGGATTCTGAAAATGAGGAAAACACACACGGAGAAGGGGGAAAAATTCCATTTGTTTTGAAAAGCAGCGTCTGCTGAGCATCAACATCTGTCTTTAGTTAGGCAAAAGGAGTACAGACATCCTTTTCACTTATTTGCAGAAAATGGGGGAAACATTTTCTCATTTCCCCCCTTGAAAATTCTTGCGTCTGACACAACAGAATACCAAACACATAATCAAGGGAGACTCACAAGCGTGTGAACTGGAGACAAATTAAACATTTATGACGCTAAACAAAAACACACACAAGTGGAGGGAAAAAAAAAAAAAACGAACTTGGAATTGACTTTCATTATGTTTGGACTCACGTGAAGAAATTCAAGAGTGATTCATGGGAATACTTTTGCATTTGTGTATTTAGTAAAATCAGTATTGATGTTGAGAATAATGCAGCTATAAATAGAGCCGTTCAAATAAATCCACGTGGACGTCGGGAAGCTCCAAGGAGAGCCTGGTTGAGTGCTGATTGTGCTTACGTTTTAGTTGGCCATTCTTCTTTTGGCCTTTTAAAAAAAAAAGGCACCACCAATAGAGCACGCTTGTAAATTACTCTCAATGAGGCTCCAAGCCTGCCAACTTCAGGTAGTAAATAATCTAAAGCACGCCCTTCCAGAGGACACCCCACCAATCCCCTCGACAGACCCAAGACCACCTCACCGGTGCCCACACGCAAATTCATGTCCACAAAAAAACATCATCCAGATATTGGCCAACAGATTTTGCGCTGATCAAGGCCATTTTGAAAACAAAAGTGTCTCTGGAGAAACATTGGAAAACAGCAACGCGGAACTTCCAGTCCTTTAAAAGTGGCACAATTAAAAATCTCAAAAATCAAACAGATTCGAAAATGCTACCTCACAATGGTGATGAGGAAAACTGTGATAACCAAAGTAAAGTAGGAACACAACTGTGCTATCAGCTAGCGAATGCTAATGTAAATAGAACTACCGGTAAGTGGAAAGGGGAAACCAATATAACCGATATTGCTAATCGTCGGGCATGTAAATCCACAAAAACCCGAATAAGACCCCCGAGTTACTCCTTTTCTAACCCGAATATTTGGTCGTGTTAGATATTGTATCGCTGTGTCCTGGCTTGGCGCCTTTTTATCTATCTGCACTCTGGCACACTTGTCCAGTTAAAACCAGTTAAGACCATCATTTCACACATTTTCACCTGAGCCATCCCCCATGTGGGTGGGCGGCCAAGACAGTATATGAGTAGAGACCATTTAGAATAGATCAGACCTTCTTCCGCATTTAGCTGATTAAGAATCCACAGCTGTGTACTCGATATTTTTGGCCAGTAAATAGTTCAACCTGAAAATATGCAGTCTCCTGGTTGTTATTATTATTATAATAGTGAGCATTCAAGATAAAATAACCGGTGAAAGGTCCCATCTGAACTTGACAGTCATATAAACATGATGGGGGTACGTCCTTGGTGACCACTGGTCTAAAGGAACTAATTGTATGTGTGGCGGCCATCTTACGTTGCCACTCGCTAAATGAGCTGAACTTGAATTCATTGATTTCTCTGCAACGTTTGCATGCTATTTTTTGTCTCTACGGTGATTATGCTACAGTATGTATACATATATATATATGTGTGTATGCTGAGTCAACCCACCTAAAATGCACAAGCAGAGGTAAACAAACATGGCGACTCGGCACGGCAGCACACTTTTGGAGCAAGGAGCAAACCGATGACTTTATTAGTGTGGCGAATGACATGAATGTATTTTATTGAGCGTATAAAATTAAAAGCGGAAATGTGTGTCGCAGTTTAGATCGGGATAGCCGTATATATATATACGTTAGGGTGACCAAACGGCCTCTTTTGCCCCAGGCATTTCCAGGTTCTACGCTACCAAATCAGATTGTGCGGGTTTGATCCCCGCTCACCCCTTGAGGTCAGTACGACTTCCTTTTTTGAAAATAAAAATATGGTCACCCTAATATACGTATATAGTAACTGTCTGCTCATACATGTAATCAGATCATCCCGAATGTTTCAGAAACCAGAATTTTAACCTGATGGGATTTTAACTGTGAACGTAGACATAGTCAATTTTGGTTGCAGGATTTTAAAGACCTTTAGCTTCACCGTCTTAACTGTAATAACTGTAAGCAAAATTGCCAGAAAGCACCAGGCAGTTATAGTTCTGTAAGAAGCCTCAGGATGGGCCCTATTTTAAGCATCCTCCGCTATCCCGAATCCTCTCACCTGGGGCCCAGCTCGTCCTCGCTGCGCCACACAAAGTCACCAAACTTCTCATAGAGGGAATTGTAGTGGTGCTGGACTCGGTAGAGCAGCGGAGGAGGGATTTCCATCAAGGTGTTGTACGCCAGCTGCTGTTCCTTGCCGCTGGTGTAGCCGTTGTACAAGTTGTACACCTTGTCTGCAATCTCTTGAAAAGCAAAAGGAAAACTGATTCAATGTGAGGAGATGAATTGAAGTGGTCAAAAAGGACATCCTGGAGGTTGTTTTGAAAAATCGCAGTCTTACAATTCAGAATTTTTGAGGTTATGTTGGGGTAACTTTGCGTTGTTTTTCCCCCCAAAGCTCTTTTTTTCCCTCTTTTTGTCAGTTCAACCCCAAAGGTCGTTTAAGTCAGTGCAATGACAGGGAAAACAAGTTTGTTAGTTTATGTCCTTCAGATGTGCTTTCTCCAGAGCAGCAGACCAACTTCATGTGATTTATTAGCGTAAATTACAGAACGAAGAAAAAACAAAACCACCCGGCATTTGAGAAACTGTAATGCGATAATTGCTCGATTGTATCATCAGAGTAGGTTTTTTGCTATTTTTCTTATTTTGTGCTTACCAAGAAAACACAAAAAAAAATGGAAGACAGCAACAATTCTGAGAATGTCTGTACCTTCAGCTCGGCTATCGTCAACCATCGGGCACGACGTCCGTACAGAGACGTAGCTGGCATCCGAGTGACTACCCCGACTGTCCACCGCATAGAGAGTGAACCTGGAAACAACAATTACAGTACATGATTATGAAAAACAATTGCTGGTATTAACATTCAAAAAGCAAGCATTTGACTTAAATAAAGTTTTGATGTAAATGTCTGTAAATTAATTAAATCTTACATTATTTTATGTAATTCCAAAAAACACCTCCCACCCAAGTTTCACATTTCCACTTACTACCTATGCTAGCCAGCAGTCAAGTGACAATTACAGTAAATATCTGTATAAAAAAACAAAACACTTCTAGGCCTTAAATATACAACAAGCAGCATAAATATGAAATCAAATCGACCACTTATGTGATGTAAAATGTTCAAATAAAATATAAAACACTCTACCATTATGGCAGTGAAACAGCCTGTGACTAGTTAGCTAGCGCGGAAGCTAATGTAGCAGTTTACGTCTTAGCTCAGCAAACTCAAATACAAAACAACAGTGAGAGAAGAAGAAAAGTCATTTATAATATAGACAATAAGAGTCCCGTCAAGCCAAAGGCAATGAACAAAACAGGAAGCAGCAATTCATTAATATAAAACCAGGAACAGTTCCAAACATCGGAACCAACAAAACCAACACTAAGTGACTTGGAGCCATTTCTGCTTAGAATTCCTTCACAGATGCCTCCAATGAAATTGTTCTTTCCTTACCACTGTCAGCCTTTCAGAACGTCACATGGAGGTAATCCGTCAAGTGAAGTCTTTTGGGGTAGAACAGCACGCTATGATAATGTCACATGATGCTGGCTTCAAATTCAAAAAATGTTTGACAAAAATTTTTAGGACATATTTCCATCCATTTTGTACAGTGCTACTTCGGGTCAGAAGCGAGCTGGATCATATCTGGGGTACACCTGCGTACCGGTCACGAGCCAATCACAGGGCAGACAAACAAACATCCACGCTCACATGAGAACGTCGTGTTAATTAATCACTTCTCCAACATGCCGCTTTTGGGACACATTTTTCACCAATAATTCAACAAACTCAATCACTCGACTTTCAAGTTAGCCCCGTATAAGGTTTTCTTCAAAGAATCCACAGGGTTGAATAATGTTTAGGAGTAAAACAGGGTCTGACTTGTCCCCACATGAACTCAACCAGGCCAAAGATTTTCCCTGTGGAAATGTCAAACAACGCAAAAGATTTTTGGAAGGCCTCAGTGACAGACTTCAGGACCGCTCGGTACCCGGATGGTATGGCACGGGGAACAGTTTGAGACGGTCGGAGATCAGACGCCAGCGCATCTCACCTTTAAATGGCCTTTTGCAAATGTCAAGGTGTGTCATGGCGAATGAAAAAGGAAGTGCGGGAAGAAACGGAGCATGTCGAATTTGCACACATTTAGCCAGCAATATCCATTTAGTGGCAAGGAAAGAGTCATGCTTGCAAGCAGGACCATGGAGAATCTTTGTGGTCATTTTCACTCAAAACCACAAAGAAAATTATTGTATTGTATTAAAGGTTGTTCCGTTTTATTAGACTTTCTGTGGGGGGAAAACCACGGCTGAACGACATCTCCCTGAAGTTTCTGTTTGTTTTGTCGCACCTGTGTCACCTCGTAATATCTTATATCCAAGCACGGCGATGCCAAACCTCAGTCTGGCCAACAACCGGCATAAGTGAAAGCACCTGCGCTGATCCTCCCATGGAAACTGTTACTAAACGTCTGCTCGTTTATCCCGCGGCTGACTGGGCAGGGCAACTTATATTTTCAGACCGTTGCGCTCATAGTTGCGGTTCAAAATTTGGTGAAAAATGAACTATATGCAAAAAAAAAAACCTGTCCATTGGGGGAAAAAAATACACAAACACTGGATCTGAAAAATCATCAAAATGCACAACTGTATCTAAGACGCAAAGGAATAAATGGGTAAATATCTATCAGGATCTATACCTGTGAACAAAAAACATACATATTTGAGAATGTGGAATACAGTATATGTTATTTCATTTATTAGAGACAGTATAAACTGACTGTATAAAAAAAAATACATAAAAATGTAGACATACCTAAACATAGCAAAGCTGCTAGGTTTCATGTGTAGTTCTTCAATAATAATAATAATAATAATAATAATAAATGTGACTTTTGGGATTGGAGTCATTATGTAAATGGCCCATGGACGGATAAGGATATCACCAGACCCAGCACAGTTAATTTAATTTAAAACCCATAAAATATTAATTCTTTATTAGTATTTACTATTATCTACAATTTAAGACATCTGCCATTTAGAAAGCTTTCTACAACGGTCACACCAGACGATGGTCGGGCCAACACATACACGTACTATTTTCAACGTGAATAAAAGTTATGGGGCTAGCCTTAAGCTACTATACAAAACAAGCTAGCTAGCCACACAAGTAAAATTATAAGGAAAATGTATATTTAATCCTGGAGAACCCACAGGGTCAAATTTGGCCCCTATAAATTCTGCTACTCAAATAACAAAGATCTTTTTTTTAAATTTTTTTTTTACAAATTTAACTTCAAAAGTCCAGAGTGCCACTTCTGACCCCTGCATGGGGCCAGCTAGGGGATGAATATCGCACTTACATGAGCCAGAGTGGTGGTGACAAGATGGCTGGCAACATGCTGTTTTGTTGAGCTGGAAATCAATCCAAACAAAACAATCTTCTCTGCAAACCATCAGATGGTAAAATTGTGTTTTTTTTTGTTAATCTATTTCATATCTGAGCTCGTTCAAAAAACAAGGGTTAAAATTGAAAAAACATATTTTGGTGTTCAGTGAACTTATAGCAGTCATTTAATGTATAATTCATAATTTTCCAAAGAAGAAAAGGGTTCTTGGGTTCTCCAGGGTTAATAGACAAAAAATATTCATTGTTTTCAGGTAGTACTACATGATGTCCAAATATGACCACTATATAATAAATACCGGTAGCAAAAAAGTTTTTTTTTTTTTTTACATAGTTAGTAACCTGATAGCTTCTCCCATGTGTTCTTGACTATCTTGTGGATAAAACAAACTTCTGTCTTTATATGCATTTCAAAATAAAAGTCCCAAATTGGTTATTTCTTTTTTAGTTGCACCACGTGATAATTCATAAAATGGGCATCATCGGACAAATTTATCAGTCAGCGACCCAAAAACTGATATAATTTTCACTATGAAGCATTAAAAAAAAACAAAAAAACAAGGCAGAACAATTTCAACAATATATTACATATTTCATGTATGGTTGTGTAAATGTTGTATTTGTATAAAAGTTTGTTACATTTTATTTGGTGTTTAAAAAAAATCATGGGAAAACATCCTCAAGCACAGCAGTGAGTGCTTTGAAGGAGCAAATTAATTCTAATAATAAAGTACGAAATGTTTCAACATTTTTATTCAATTAGTGTTTCTTCATAGAATTGCCACTATGAAAACAATTCAGACGACCGCAAAAACACAATGAGACAGAACAACCAAACCCAAATTCCAAGTATTAACCATGCCTCGTGCACAAATTCAAAAAACATACGAATTGGAATATTTTTTATTGCATTTCTTCCGAAACCCATTTGCAATGTTTTAAATTATGTCTATTGAGGCACGGTCCAAGTACTGCTTGTTTTGATTGTAACGTGACCTGTTTTGGGCATTGCTCGCATAGTTTGTCTGATCTTGTGAATGTGGTATTCCCCCAAGAACCTCACACAAGTTTGCATGAGATTTGGTGGCTCCTCTGCCTAGCAAAAACAAAGTCGGCCATGGAGACTCACACTGTTAAAATCACATGGCCGCAGTATTACATGCAGATGGACAGATGGGTGCACAAAGCCAGCAGGAAATTAGGAGGACTAGACTATCAAAGGCCTTGTTTATTTATCCATGTCTAGCTGTCATTCCACTGCTATAGTTTCATTCCCAAATGCACACACAGTTTGTTTATTCATTTATCGTTATCGGCGTCTTAATTATTGTGCTTCATGTTATGTTTACAGCACTTTGTTACAGCTGTGGTTGTTATTAATAAAGTGCTTGACAAATAATGAGTTGAGTTAAGTTAAATATGCATTGTAAAAAAAAAAAAACATGCCATTTTAAATTTGGACAAAATATGTGCATATGTGTAAAACATGTATAATTAATAATACATAAAAATACGCATTAATATATAATAAATAATACTTAAAATAAATTCCAACAACAAAAGGTTTGAAGCAAATAACAAAATAACCGCATACAGTGCAAAGGGATCTCTTGCATAAAAATGATCGCTCAAGGCACAATACTGCTGCACAAGAAACCAACATTAAGCGCAATAACTTATTGTGTACCCCGCCCCACTTAAAAAAGAAAAAATCAACTCAGTCAAAATGTCAATCTTATTGCGAAACTGTTTGTCCAGCATATCACTGCAAAGCTGAAAAATTTATAAATAAATTAAATTAAAAAATATTAGGCCTAATCACGTTGTTATATAGGGCAGTGTAAGTGTGACATATTTGCCAACTAGTGGTGATTGGTGATATTACAACTTACAACTACAGATCTCTGCATATTGGCAGTTCAGGACTCATGGATTTGAATATTGACAGTTTTTTTTTCTTAAAAAAAAAAACATTTTTTTTTCCATATTCTTGATTTATCCTCGTTTTTCTAGGATTTTATTTAACTCGTTCATTTTTTAAATTATTTATATATTTTTGATTTCTCCTCAATTTTCCTTTTTTTTTAATTCTTGTTTTTCCCGGTCATATTTGGACATCATGTAGTATGACCTGAAACAATAATCATAATAATTATAATTTTTTCCAACAATTATATATTTTTATTATAATTTACTTGTGTGGCCAGCTAGCTTGTTTTGTTTGGATGGCTAATTGTTAGCTTCATAACGTTGATTAAAATTGAAAATATGATGTGGTGTGTAAACCAAAAACATTCTATTCTACTCTATTCTATTGTACTCTATCATAACAAGGGAGACATTTTATCACGGCAAACCAACGTCTATGTTTGCCAACTTTTCATAGCAGTGTTTTAAAACTTGGCTTCAATCTACCCCAACGGCAATTACAAGGTTGTTATGTGCAGTTATAAAATAGTTTCTGCCAGGACTTTAAAGCCTCTCCGGGGACTCGACTGTGTAGATGTTTTTGTTTGCTGGTTTGAGACAAGAGTGGGATAACTGCTCATTGTGCAAAGACATTAACATATTATGTGGAAATGGAGGGGAAACATTTTTGAGCTTCATTCGCATATCACTGAAAAGGAACTTTTTTTTTTTCTTTGGCAGCGAGTTTGGGTTTCATTCGTAAGATGCGATTGAGAGGGGCGGCGCAGGGGGTCGAATAAACAGGGTGTCCGATGATGATAAAGATCGCTTGGGAGCACAAAGAAGCCAAAAACGTGGTCTGGCTTGCCACGAGAATGTCAAACATCAAGTATGAAAATTGGCAAGACGCACACAAACCTCTGTGGCCACCCACCCTCACTTACTTACCCCGCCCCCCCTCCCACCCCCACTTTTTCAGGGGGTATGTTACATAGACGTAAACATACTGTAATCACAGGCGACTAAAAACCAATCCTAACCTTGACCCCAAAAAGGCAGCGTTTCCTCACTAACAGCGGACTTGGCCTTTGTCCCCGATTTAACAAGCTCCCCCGCAAACTGGCTGCTTTTTAGTGCCAAATGCGTCCTTGAAAAAGAGCAAAGTCAGGAACACACACACACATTCACACACTTTTAAGAGGCGGCTTGTCTGGCGCAACACTTTGGGTCCCCGCGAACCTGTCGGGACCCCACAGGTATAAGTCAGTCAATTTACCCAACACACACATTTGACCTTAAGATGCCACTAACAAACACTTCAGTCCATCAAACCTGTTAAACCCCGCAGGTGAAATAATAAAATCGCACAATTTTAATTAACACACACACTTGCTGTGTCAAACACTTTGGTCCCAATAAACCTGTATAGTATAATAATTCAATTAAACTCTCACACACACACACAGTGGTCTGGCATCTGGCTGGTTGTGACCTTGTGCCATAGTTAGGTGAAAGCTCAGCAAGCAACAAGGCAGACAAATGTCAGATTAGCGTGTAAATGAACTACATTGACATTAAAGTGAGCAGTTTCCTCGTAATCTAATGAGACAGTCAAAGTATGTCCCAACAAGAGATGACAGGAGAGGAGAGGACGCCTGGCACAAAGTGACAGCGAGGGAGAGAGAGAGGATCAATTAATGGCAGTATTTTTGGCATGCGGGCGGACGCCGGGGCAGAAGGGGACGCCTTTTCCATGACATCAGCAGTTTGGACGCACATCAGTCGAGGCGGCCCGCAAATCAATCCGAGCCGCGTAGAATTGTTTCTCGCCGCCGCAAGAATTTGTGGCAGCTTAGAATATCTGACTGCTTGGAAATCCTCAAATCTTGCAGATCAGCAGCAGCATCGGGGGCCCAAAATAACAGTGACAGCATCTTGAAAATCGACAGTCGAAAACGTATCGCGCAGCCTGTTGGTTTTCGGCAACTGCTTTGGCAAGCAAACGGGGGCCTTCGCTCGGAATCTGACCCCGCGCTGCAATCGACGGGCGGGCGATACCTGCGAACCTTTTTTCGACAATGGTTTCACATGGCCATCCGATTATTACATTTTGGATGGGGAAGGAGACGCTGGAAAGAAAAGAAAGCGGAGGCATAAGGAAATGAAAACGCAAAATAGTTGATGTACTGCCGAGTAGAGAGAGAGAGAGAGAGAGGACAACATATAATAAACCCTATCCCCCAAATGCTCATGAGTCATTCTTTGGAAAGGTTGTATGGGTCATTTAAGAACTAACAACTGACCTTTTTGGGGGGAGCTGGGGGCGAGTCTTGTTGTGCAACAACTGGCGCGCAACATTTGACTTCAAATATATCATGTTAACTCATTTGCATGGCAATCAAAAACAGGGAAAAGAAATACATTGTCGTCTATTTCCGTCTAATATTGTGCTATACCGTTCGCAGGGGTGGCAAAAGGGGGTCCCCGTTAATAGGGCGGGGAAACAAAAGTCCACGGTTTGCACAGGCCAGCGATAAGATGGATGGGGTGGCAAAGGAATTCCAACAAATGGACTGTCTGGTCTGGAGACTTGCTTTCGGAGACAATTAGAAGCAGCTGAGGAGTAATCAGGAAGACGTTGGGCAGTTTGCAGGAGATGAGGACATTGTCCAACAATGCACACGGTCGAAAACAAACGGGAGGTAGAAAAACATCAATCAATGACACATTTTTGGGGTATGAATGATTCATGAGTCAAGAGGCCATCCGACGTGAAAATAACTCATATAATGAGTTTTTCGTCAGCAGCCTTGTGTCCATCTTCATTGTCAACAGAGAAGGATTAGAGATTCAAACTGACTAAATTTTGCAAATTTATTGGACAATTGTTGATGGCTTAGAAGCGTTTTTTTCTGTTGGTAATTAGTTTCAGTGTGCATTTCCCAAACTTTTAGTGATTGCCTGCTGTTCTGCCTGTGTCCAACAAGATTCTGTTCTCTAACAATGGCAAAATTGAGAGGTGTTTGTTCAATTAATCGATGAATGTATTACAAATGATGTTTACTTCTACGTCTTTCTATGAGCCAGGTTTACATGGGGATGTTTTAGTTAATCAGTTTGAAATCATTCCGAATGAAGATCTGTGGTCAACTGTTCACATGTGACGTGATCTATTCCGATCTGCCGTTTACATGCTCGCCTCCTTGAACTCATTTCCTCCCAAAAACGTATAAATACGTTCCATTTTAAATAATTTAAGTGTCCCAAAGACGTATTTATACGTTTTATTTTTATGCTAGAGCTTACAGACGGCTTTCTTGTAGCCTCTCAACTGCAAAGAACGGTTGAAGAAATAGTA
Source organism: Vanacampus margaritifer (assembly GCF_051991255.1). Taxonomy (NCBI): domain Eukaryota; kingdom Metazoa; phylum Chordata; class Actinopteri; order Syngnathiformes; family Syngnathidae; genus Vanacampus; species Vanacampus margaritifer. The sequence goes on from NC_135445.1 coordinate 10,669,445, forward strand.
GTTATTACACAAACAGCCAGCAGGTGGCAGCAGAGCAAAGAAAATGAACCAGGGCAGTGTTAGAAAAAAACTCAATTACTTAGAGAAAAAAAAAAAACTCAATTACTATTATTAGATTTGTGAATAATGATAAAACATAGCTATATTCTAATGCTAATTGCTGAAAAACGGAAACCGATAGAACTATATATTTTTTTCCTGATGAAAGAAGAGACTTTAAGCTTTCTTTTGGTAGGTTCTATGTTTTTGTAACAATAGAACACAATATTCTGTGGGCCTTGCAAAATCAGCCAAAATTCAGTAAAAGCTGTGAAAATGACGGGGAGTGAATGAGTTAATCAGATTAGCCCCGCGGCAGCCGTGGGACGCGCGGACATCGATCACGTGAAGTGAAAACAAGATGGAGTTCATTTTTCATTTATCACAGTAATTGTGATCATTTTACCACTTGTATTGAAGCAACAGCTTGATAAAAACAAGTATTTTAAAACAAGTTCTCCCCTCGCAGACGAGCTCTTGGCAAGACGCTGCCACTTTAAAGGGCAGAAACGATGACGTCATGACGCTTTTACATCAGGACAGAGTACGCGCTTACCGGACGTTCCGATTGAACTGTTTACATGACGCTCGTTCAGATTGGCGAAAGAAATATGCCACTTCTGTGATTATGAATGAAATTCCATTCAAATTTAGTCTTTTTCATTCTGATTAAGGTGTTTATATGGACCATTTTCATTCTGTTTGGCCGTTCAGATTCATTCTAATCGTAATACATGGCTCCACGTAAACCCGATTTATGACTCCTCTAATCTCTCTGAGCTCAGTGGCCACTTTCCTCTGACAACATCCTGTTTAAAGCCTAACGAGTGGCGAGGTACTGTTGATCGACTGTCGGTGTCATCTTGGTCTCATGATGTCAAAATGTGAACAGCATTATGAAGAGGACTGGTTATTGATTGAACGATTCTAATCAACGTATTGGATCGAACAACCATTTTTTTTTTTTTTTTTGCCATTGCATGCAAAAGTTCAGAGAAGGCCAAACAATGCCTACATGTAAAGGTGATAGGGCCTCGTAAACCAATGCTGCTGGAGTGTGGTGTTCGTGCACAGAATTAAACCTGCAACTTTTGAGGATTGTTCCTATGAGAAGAATTTAAGTAAAATGCTTTTCAAGATGAGTCTGTTTTAATTGCTTTGTTCAAAATTTGTATTTTACACGAAAGGTGTTGTATTCAAGGATAAAAAAAAAATATATATACATATATATATATATTAGAAAAGTCTTTGACTCTAAATATACTTTCTGTTTGATGATTTAAAATTAATTCCAAGATTTTTTAGAAAATAGTAGTAGAAAAATGCGATTAAACACAATTATATATATATATATATTTTTTAAATATATTTATATATATTATATATTTTCTTTTATGCATCCCTCTACAGTATATTCTTGCATGGCACTGATGCAACCTCAGGGCTACACACAAAGGAGCTTGTGAATCCCACATTGTATGATTCTGCACTTTGTTGTTTTTGTTTTTTCTTCATCTAATTTGATCATTTATAAACAGTCTTATTAGTTTAAGAGCACAAGCTAAAACATCTACTATCCCCAAAACATCATCACCGTATTGTATGATTTAGACATGTTTTTAAAAAATTACTAAAATCAATTTAGATGATTAAATCAAATGAGTTCAACAGTATCAACGCTTTACTATTTTTAGAATAGAGCGCTTTTCAAATGGGAGTCTGACGTTGTCTCCAATGCAAGAGAAAGGCTGCTTCAGTAATGATCAAGTCTGACGCCAACTCCAGTGGAGGTTTTATCTGGCTACCTGATTTAGACAAGTGTGTTTGGCTGCAAACAGATGTGCCCTCAGACGTAATTTCGACGGAAATTCAGCCCTTATCAGTCCAAAACAACGCTGTGAAGAATGCATAAACAAAGATAACAAGGCAACAAAGTTTGAAATTAGTCTCGTTTTTGTAAGTTCGTGTAAGTAGAAGACAGATTTCTTTCGATTAACCCAATGGCCATTCCCCAAATATTCTTATCTACTGATGCAACTTTTGGGAAAGTCATGATTGTGAAGCAAAAATGTTGATTGGAATTCCTAGAATGCAGAATAAAGTATTAAAAGCTGTAACATTTTAACAATCATTTCACAACAGTACGCATGTGTTTTGACCTGTTTCAGTGTAATAAATGTGTTTTTTTTTTTTTTAATTGATTTATTTTCTTACCAAACCGGATCACTTTTATGTCACGTGTTGATATCAATGGCCGTGCACATACTGTCATTTAACACATCATCATTCCCACCGATTTAAATCATGGACCTGTTTTTTTTTGTGGTTGAGGGGCTGCGTTGAGTTTCTCAAAACAGACCAATGCCACCATTTGGTTACAAGAAGCTTGCTCCTCTATCTGGAAATACACGGAATGCTCTTAAGAAATGGAGGTGAATGTCTTGGAGTCTTGGCACTCAGCGGGTACATACCAGATTCTTCTATCTTTGTCCCCCACCAGCACATCATTGCAGAATATTCAATATTACCACAAAGCTGATTATGTCTGTTCTTGTTTTACTATCTGGTGCAGTTCACAGTATGATGCTTAGCAAGGTTGTTGATTTTGGAGTTTATGGTTAGCCTGGCTAAGTCTAGGATCTGATAAAATATTGCTCGGACATTGATAGGAGACAGTTCAACCCTTCTATTTATTACTACCTCAGAGGTACGGAGGTGAGTCAAACTGAAGCTTGTCCAGTTTGCTCTGATCTCCTTCAGACGTTTGCTTTGGCAAACTTGAGAACTGCCAAAAAAGTTGTTGGAGATCTTCACTGTCAGTTACCGTCTCCCGATTTCTGCACGGTATCCAGCAGTGCTGCTCTCTTTTTGTATTGTTGTCCAAGAGCTCTGCATAATGAATTTCTGGAATTAACCCTGGAGAACCCACGGGGTCAAATTTGGCCCCTATAAATTCTGCTACTCAAATAACAAAGACTTTTTTTTAATTTAATTTTTTACAAATTTAACTTCAAAAGCCCAGAGTGCCACTTCTGACCCCTGCTTGGGGCCATCTAGTGGATGAATATTGCACTTGCATGAGCCAGAGTGGTGGTGACAAGATGGCTGGCAACATGCTGTTTTGTTGAGCTGGAAATCAATCCAAACAAAACCATCTTTTCAGCAAACCATCAGATGGTAAAATTTTTTTTTTTTTTTGTTAATCTATTTCATATCATGTTGCAGAATGCCTAGGAGTATGTTTTATATATATATATTGATAAATTAGCAACTCTGAGCTAGTTCAAAAAACAAGGGTTAAAATTGAAAAAAAATATATATATATTTTGGTGTTCAGTGAACTTATAGCAGTCATTTAATGTATAATTCATAATTTTCCAAAGAAGAAAAGGGTTCTTGGGTTCTCCAGGGTTAAAACAGGTGCCACTTTCTCTCTCAAATCTCCATATCAATCAGGTTTTCCTAGCCTGGATGAAGATGTTTTGCTTTAAAAATACCTATTTTAGAGGCTCCTAACATTTCTGAAGCTGGAAGCAAAAGTTGTACAAAAATTCTTGGCTTTTGATCGAAGAACATCCTAAACACCTCCCACATTTGTTCTAAAATTTGGATTTGTTGAGTTGATTGTAGCATCGCCAGGGCCTTGTCAAGATCACCTTGATACTTTGTCCAATGACATATCACAAGTTATGTACCGGCCAATACTTCCAGGACTTTTACAAAAGAACTGAGTGAATACGGTCTGTTCTAGTCGTACCATGAAAATGACCAACTGACAAAACTTGAATTCACCAAACAGCGTTGTTAAGTTTTTCCCAGGAAAACTTGGCAAAGAGCACCCAACTTACTTGTAGAGACTGTCAGGCTCCAGGCACTTGAAAACGACGGAATAAAGTAGCGTGTGGGGATGTTCGCCGTTCCTTTTACCGGGCACAATGCAGGACGAACCCAAACCCGAGAAGAGATCATCCAGCAAGCTCAATACTTCACCTGGCGGGGGGATGGAAATCGGACAGAAGATTAGTGAAATGAAACAAAGGTTCGAAAAGAAAGGTGAGTAGAATTGCTCAGCTATACAAGATTTGACATAGTACAACATTTGGAAAACAATGCAAACAAATGTGGCATGATTCTGAATAATTTTGACGAAAAAAAAAACATACTGAATGACTGCTGACTTTTTGGGTCATACAAAAAGGGTGGCAGGCAACTTTTTTTTTTTGTGCAGACCCACATTGCTATTTTCCAGAGCTCGTGGGGATGATGGAAAGGTGGGAGCTATCAAAACAGTTGAAAAGCTCTGAAAAGGTTAGATTTCCAACTATTTCTACACACAGGCAAAGGGTAGCTCAGTTTAAGTTTATAATACAAGCGCCAACTTGTAAATACACGACTAATCTGGCTGGCAGGCCACAAAGTATGAAGAGAAGTTGGAGAAGGGACGGAAAAGTATGAACAAACTATGAATGAGTGATTTGACCTTTCTGTTGAAATAAACGTGAGTACACAAGAATTTCCTCAAATGCATTCCTGTGCTGTTCTTCTTTCGCAGGTTGAACTTTCTAATTCATGTCTCAGATTGCATGTATTTTATTATTATTTTTGCTGCACTATATTTTTATATATGTTAGTAAAGTACATCCATTATATTAATGAGCCATATTGTAAATTCAAACAGGAATTGAAAGGCAATTTAATTTGATAGTAGGACATAAATACCATATTGCCGCAAATTGCGGCCATCACTTTAATTTGAATTTGTCACCACGTAACATGGTCCACTTACGGGTAGAGTTTGTAGTTAAATTATTTTTTTTTGTATGACCTAACAGTAGAATATTATTAAAACAATCTTTTGAAAAAGACGCTTCTCTGGCACCATCTTATGCCTCTAATTTTGAATAATTATTGTAAAAGTTGTCAGCGCAACAAAATTAGCCAATGAGAGACATACATAGAGTCTAGTAAAGAAGGCAGTTAAAACATTTTTTTTTTGGCTGGATTATTTAACTCTGGTTTGCAACAAAAGTTTAAAAGAAGAAATTGGAAAGCTCTCGTCTTCAAATCAAGGGATTTAACGGTTGAGTTCAAATGCATATGGACATCAGCAACAAGCGACACTGGCGTCACCGTTCTTACCTGGTCGTCAGGTAAATTGATTATCTCTCTTATATTTTGAATTGATTGTACACAAAAAACAACAACATAAAACCGCTAACATTTCATGTTTGGCATAATTAAAATGTCTAATGCGGTTGTCTTGGTGTGCGGCCGTAAATGGGCGAGTGAACTGGAGGCATTTATTTGGATCGAGATGGGGGGAGAAATGAAGTGAGGCTACATTCAAATCTTGCTAGCAGTTTGAAACCAGCATACTCACTTTCTAAAATAAATAAAATCCAAAAAAAAACGTACATGCTACTGTTCAGTGCTAATTGAACTCTGCTGCTAACCAAAACAGCAGCTTTAAGTGTGGAAACTTACCAAGCTCCCTACTCACTATAACATATGATCTAACATCCACATGTTGTATACATTCATGTTTTTAACTCTAGCTTCACTTTCTTTAATATTGTACAAAAGTAAAAAAGAAAAAGAAAAAACTGTTTCTAGAAATAAAGGTCTCACCCCTAATGGATACCTCTCCCATCTGTAATTGAATTTTCCAGGAATAAAGCATGCACAGTCAAAGGCACGCTTTTTGGAAAAGAATCAAGCATGTTATTCACTTTTACTTATTTTTTTTTTATACGGTTTGTCTTTTTGAATCTACTAGCAAAAAACAACCGACCTAGCTCGATACAAACTATGATGATTACGTTTACATTCATTTAACTGATGCTTATTCTGCTGCCTGCTCTATACTAAATAATCATTCTCACCACCAACATAACGCCAGCATTTTAACCACCAAAGTAATTAACACGCCAGCATTTTATGGAACAGTAATTATCCCACACAGACCACTTAATTATTCACAGATATAATTGCCAATGATCTATTTACTCATTTTAACACTTTGGCTTCATCAAGCCTCTGTTTCACCTTTCACTGCGTCCAAATATTTAAGGAATGTCAACTGGACGGCAGTTTTCAAAAATAGACCAAGACAGCTAAGTGCAGTGTGAACAAAAGCCGAGGAGGAAAACAAAAGAAGAGAGAAGAAACACATTGATGACGCTGTATGAAGAATGAATGATGTCAATCAGCGTTTCAATAATGAGAGTAACGTCTGCCTGCATAAGTAAAAGCCACTCAGGATGGGCCTAAGTGAGTATACGTCATTACCACATACTCTTGACCCATATAAATCCAATGATAGGCCTACTGACTCATGTTCCTCTTGCGTAACCATGTCCAGGGCATCTGGTTAATCTGGTTCTAGCAGGATGGAGCTCATTGATGGTTTGGCTTCAATCTTTCTGCTTTTATACACTGTATATCAAATATTCAAAATGTAATTCTGGATTTTAGATTCTCCACTATTGGTTTATCATCTCAATTGCCTATGCATTCATTTATAGGCATTCATTTACACTTTAAAAAAACATTTTTTTTTGGAGACATTCATCCAGGTGTCGACAGTGAGCGTTTCATGTTTGGCTTGGTATAAGTGAGGCTAACTTAACTTAACGAAAACGGACCACTCAATTAACCCTGGAGAACCCAAGAACCCTTTTCTTCTTTGAAAATTATGAATTATACATTAAATGACTGCTATAAGTTCACTGAACACCAAAATATGTTTTTTCAATTTTAACCCTTGTTTTTTGAACTAGCTCAGAGTTGCTAATTTATCAAAATATATATATAAAACATACTCCTAGGCATTCTGCAACATGATATGAAATAGATTAACAAAAAAAAACACAATTTTACCATCTGATGGTTTGCTGAGAAGATGGTTTTGTTTGGATTGATTTTCAGCTCAACAAAACAGCATGTTGGCAGCCATCTTGTCACCACCACTCTGGCTCATGTAAGTGTAATATTCATCCACTAGATGGCCCCATGCAGGGGTCAGAAGTGGCACTCTGGACTTTTGAAGTAAATTTGTAAAAAAAAAAAAAAAAAGGTCTTTGTTATTTGAGTAGCAGAATTTATAGGGGCCAAATTTTACCCCGTGGGTTCTCCAGTAAAACATTTGCATAACTGCCCCACTGAAATCCAAAACCCAAACTTAACACTGCTTGCGACCATTAAAATGTCTTTGCGACCATTTGCAACCTTGAACAAACTCTGTAAAAAAAAAAATAAAAAATCAACATCCGCTACCCTCACAAACCTTCGGAGGTCAGTGGGATACAGTTTGTAGAGGTCTACTCTATACCACATCACTTCAAAACCTTAACTTAACATTTGGGAAACCATTGCTCAAAGGTTTGACCCAAACTTAGCATTCCAATAAGTGTTCTTGAAAGTTCCAAAGCCCAAGCAATAACATTTCTGAAATTGTCTCCAGAAGGTATAAAACTAACTTCAATTTTCAGAAAATTTCTTTGGAAAATCCCAAACCCAAGTATATTTCTGAAACTGTTTCTTGAAGTTAGAAAATCAAAACTTTAAATTTGAGAAACTATATGTAGAATGTCCAAAATCCCAATTCATTTAAACTCAAAATTTAAATTTGCGAAACTGTGCCTTAAAAGGTCTGAAAAGTGAACTTCATATTTATGGAAACATTGTCATGGTAGTCCAAAACCAAACTTGAAATTTGGGAAATCATCTCTTGAAGGGTCGAAACCCTAACTCTGCAATGTAGAAACCAATCCCCGAAGGTCCTAAACCCAATCTTGACATTTGGGAAACTGTCCTTGGACCATCCAAAAAATGTGTCCCTCAAATGTTTACCATTTCATAAATAAACCATTGAAAGCCACATACCCCAACTTGAAGGTTAGCATGACAAGACCCACTTAGTCACAAGCTCACGTCTTCATGTGTCTAACAGCACGAGGACTTGACAGGATACCAAACAACGAGCTGACGACATCTCTCAGTGAAGCTTGAGGCGGCTACTGTATTATCATCCATTTAAGCTCCTTAATGTTTGTTTAGAATCAAAAGCCCTTACTGACAGAACCCAACCAGCGCATTCCATGGGTCAGCAGCTAAAGTATCGGATGTACCTTCACGACCACGCTTGAAATGTACTGTTGGCATTCGCTAAATGCCACTTTGTGAGGAGCTAACCAAAATGAGGATAAAATATGGAGATCATTTTACCTCTTGCCTAATCCTGTAGTGAAAGTGACGGTGTTACTAGAAGAAATCAAATCAATTGCAGTTCATTTGTTCCAAAACAAAATACAAATGGAACTTCTTGAAACTTGATGTTGGCAAATTGACAAAACGTTGTATGATTCAATGAAAGTGTGGATGTGGATGATTCTAAAATATAAGCAGGAGGCTTTTTAGCATGTTATTTCTAGTCACCAGGTTAAAATGCACAATATTGTTCAAATGTCCACAGCATAGTCTTATATTAGCGCTTTATGGCTATCGACTATTGTCATGACACTGAACATATGCACGAACTCTGGAAAAGTATAAAGACATTATATTTGATAAACATGACAAGAAAAACCTAATGTCAATATTAAATATCCCTGTATAAGTAACAACCTTAACATCGACCACAAATGCACTCATCTCTTGCCTTCCAATTGGCTCAAAAGTTCATCGATAGTCAAATTGGAAAAATGTTTGGTAGAAAAACTACAAACTAACAAACGCGCAATTTATGGTGTGCCTGTGGTCAACATTTTATATCAATACAAAAAAAAAGTGAAGCCAAAACACAGCACACAGCTGGCAAAAATTACAGCCCCTGAAATTCTATTACGGTAAAAGCCATTTTGCGTGTTCTCCGGCTTACATGGCGATTACAAAAGGCTGATGCCAAGGGATCTTTTTTTTTTTTTTTGCCAGCGGAGAGGGGAACAAATGATAGCAAATCACAGGGAGGTGCAGAGGGACAACATGAAATGGATGATGTAATTCCGTTAAATCAAACATATTTGTATAAGAACCGCCTGACCCAGACTAACCCAAATGTTGTGAGAAGACAAAGAAAGCCCTGGCAGGCTGCCATAACACAACACAATATAGCAATAAAATATGGACGGAAAATACATTCAGAGAAGTCCGCCTCAGTTGGACGGCATCGTACGCAAAGGGAGTTGCATGGCAGGAAAGGACCAATTACAAATAATGAGCAGAAAAGCAACACATGTATGCGTTAGAGCACATATTTTTACTATGCACACTGCAGCCACATGCACGCATCACGTACATATTGCAGACAGTCCACCAACATGCACACTTTAAGGTGGCTTCGTTTAAGGTGAAATCAAGTTTGAGTCAAAGTTGGGAAAGCAACGGTTTGGGGCAAGACAATTTCATGCGATTGAAACACAAAGCCATGCGTGTGTACGCACAATTATGTGTTAATCCACAATGTCCATGGGTTCCAACAGTTATTTGAGGGAGTGTGTTAGAATTTTTTTTTTTGTTTAACCAACACCCACATTACATCATAATCATTTTTTTATATTTATCAAGACAAAATATTATTCTTATTAGCAAAACTTTAGCATTACTATGAGTTTTGATTTTCTAGTTTAGTCATAGTAAAAATATACGTATACGGTATAACCAGCCTTATTATCGAGACTCATGACGGCTTGCGGCCGTTAAACGATCAGGAAATAATAATTAGAAGAATAAAAAAAAAAGTCCTTTAATTTCATGCAATGTTAACCCTGGAGAACCTAAGAACCCTTTTCTTCTTTGGAAAATTATGAATTATACATTAAATGACTGCTAGAAGTTCACTGAACACCAAAATATATGTTTTTTTCAATGTTTTTTTCAATTTATTCCCTAATTTAGGATTAGGGCGAAATTTGACCCTTTGGGATTTAGGGGTATCATTTCAAAAAATCTGAATAACAAAAACTGTCAGTAAACTATTTAGAATTTAAGAAAATAATCAATCAAATACACAGCTACATTGAACAATATATTTTTTTTGTTTTATTTGTTGCATTTTAGCCATCTTGTCACCACCACTCTGTCTCATGTAAGTGCAATATTCATCCACTAGATGGCCCCATGCAGGGGTCAGAAGTGGCACTCTGGACTTTTGAAGTTAAGTTTGTAAAAAAAAAAAGGTCTTTGTTATTTGAGTAGCAGAATTTATAGGGGCCAAATTTGACCCCATGGGTTCTCCAGGGTTAAGGAAAAATGCTATATTGAGATATTTAGGTTTTTCGCTTAAATTATTTCATTGCTTTTGAGAAATTGTATGTATCAAAAGTAAATTGGTATCGGTATTGGTGCCTACTCAAGAGTTGAGTGCTCGTACTGGTATTGGTCTGAAGAAGAAAAAAAGTACTATCAAACAATCACAATGAACACTTAAGGAAGGTACTATAGATTATATAGCAGATATGTAATGTCAAAACATTTGCCAGATTGATAAAAGTACGATTCATTGGTTTATGCATGATTCCATTGGGTAAATGGACAATTTACTACAATACATATATAAATAAATACAAATACATCCCCGAAATTAACAAACACTGAACAAATATATAAAATCAAAAATTTAGTTCTTTCCCCACACATTTTTCCTAATTTGAACTAAAAGATTTAAGATTTTTTCTACATAACCAAAATACCCTTTTTTAATTATTATTTTTTTTTATGTCCAACACTGGTAGCATTTATCTTTGGCGAAAAAATCCATCCACCTCACAGGTGTGGCATATCAAAATGCTGATTAGACAGCATGATGATCACACAGGTGGGCCTTGGTCGGTCCACAATAAAAGACCACATCAAATTGTGCGGTTTTATCACACAGCACAATGTCACAGATTTGCAGGACTGTCTATCAGAGCTGTTGCCACGAACATAATTCAATTCAATTCAAGGCAGAAATGTTCTGGAGAGGACAAGATGACATGCGCAGTAGATTAACATGGGAGTTTGAAAGAGAGTCTGTAATTATCACAGCTTGTGATTGGCTGACATAAGATTTGCCCTCTACCAACCAATCACCATAATGTTTGTTGATGTCATCCCCGTGTACAAAACACACTTCGCAGTACCATGGCTGCGAATGGCTAAATGGATAGCACGGTGACTAAACAATGGCCGTTCATCGTCTGCTACAGTAGACTCTTCTTTTGTCAGGTAAACAAGCTCCAGGCTGGATTTGAGACCTCTGAGGTTTGTGCAAAAAAAATTCAATTCAGTATATCTGTACTCCACAGCCAGCATCTTTACACCATATCATTTCTGTGCAAACTGTGAGAGACCGTTTCAGGGAGACTCATTTGCATGCTCGTCATCCTCATCGGGGTCTTGACCTGACTGCAGTTTGCTGTCATAATTGACTTGAGTGGGCAAATGCTCCCACTTGATGACGTCTGGCGCTTTGGAGAGGTGTTCAACTTCACGGATGAATCCCAAACAGCGCGTATGGCGTCATTTGTGTGTGTGAGTGGTTTGTTGACCACAATGTGCGGATTGATTGGCCCGTATTGGCGGCGGGGTTTTATGGAATGGGCAGGTGTATGTAACGGATAACGGACACAGGTGCATTATTTATTTTTTTTTTTTTACTGGTGGCCGTTTGGAATGCACAGATATACCGTGAAGAGATCCTTTTTTCTGATCCCCCCAAAAAGTCAAACTGCACATTGCCTTTCAGAAGCCTTTTATTGTGCGCAGCCTACAGCACATCTGTGGATTATTACCTTGATATACAACACCTGTCAAGTCAATGGATCATCTCAGCAAGACAGAAGTGCTCACTCAAACGATTTAGACGTATTTGTGAGCAATATTTAAGAGAAATAGCCATTTTGCATACATAGAACAAGTCTTGAAGTTCAACCCATGAAAAACGAGAGCAAAAAAGTGTTCCTTTTATGTTCTTGTTCAGTATAGTTTGATTACCCAAACTTAAAATAGATCACTGAAAATAGTGAAAACCTAACCCCGATCTCTTCTGAAACATCAGCAATAAGTGGTTTGAGCAAAATGTATTGTGTTTTTACCACATCATGTCCAGGATGTTTGTCAAGTGCATTTTTTTGGGGGGTGGAGGGGAGGGGGTCAAAATGTTTTATTAGTGTTTCCTTGCACGGATTTAAACGTGCAATGATTGCCTGTGTTGCTAAGGGACAGATGTTAAGTACTTTTTGTCCATGTTTCTACATTTTCATGAGGATCCCAACGATGGCAAAAAAACAAAAAATCAGCAAATGATCAAAAATAATCCTTGGACTATTCTTGGCTCAAACATTTATGTTTATTGCCTAAGTGCGCTGTGTAATATGTAGTGAAAATCTACTACTGATAGGAATTAATTGCTCTTCAAAGGCAGCCAAGCACGACATTCCCTTTTTCTTTTTTTGGCCGGCACCACAACAGCTCGATCGCTCAACGGCCTGGTTGTCATTATCATCGGTCTTGGCGTCATTGTGCTTTTAAAAGAATGCTTGCAAATATTCCACTCCACTTATCCTCTTGACTGTATTCTTTTCTTCCCCCTCCAAACATGTGTGCCACTTGTGCTCGTCTGGGTCCCAATCATTGCATAAAATGGATTATGGAAATTACAATATCAAGAGTGAAAATTGGGATTTGAAAATGTAGAGATTGCCTTCTGCAAGAATCTGGATTTCATGTTGTAGTTACAGTAGAAGTCCTACTAGGTCCCTCTGTACCAGTCTGTGGCGTCCTGACCTTGACTGTTGCCTTTAGCCTCAATTATCAAACTGTCCTTCCTTCCTTCCTTTCCTCAGTCTCTCCTTTGGTCTCTTGAGGTCTCCCTGATTTGTTGGAATTGAGATGTCTCTGGGGTTGGTGAAGGACTCTGGTTTGTGGCCTGGTGGGTGGTGTCTGGTCGGTGCTGGATTTCACTTTCCTTTCTTTGGTCCTTCCTCGGGTCTCCCGACGGCCTCACGACTCTGGCTGGAAGTGTTCGGTTTAGGTGAACGGTATGGGATTTTTTAATAGGTTTTAGGTGAACTAATGAATACACACACACTCGCATGCACGCACGCATGAATTTATAAAATAAATAAAAATAAAGGAGAGCAATGATGATGACATGTCAAATCGGTAAAATTACCGAATGAACAATACTGAGCTCTCCAGAGAAAAAAAAAATATATATATATCAAACTTCAGACTTCATTTCAAATCTAGAAATATCGGAAGCTGTATTGTAAAACTTGTTAGCACAGTAGCCTACAGGTTAAATTATAAGTAAAATTTAAGTAGTAAGTTTAAATTTAAGTAAGTTAACGCAAATATTAAAAGCAGTTTGACACCGTCTTAGACACTAATCACTGATGTAACATTGTTTTGAGACTGTTAACAAGTAATACCGTACATGGATATCAATGCCTTATTAGGCTGTTATTTTGAAGTTGGACATCGACTTCAGGCTGGCCGGATCCGCAATCAGGCTGACAGAGCTGCAACATGCTTTGTACACACGTTCACTAACACGATCAAACGTGGCATGTATGTGATTATTTTTAGCACCCGTACGCACCTGCGCACCACTTATCTGTTAATAGAAGAAACTCTTCTGCTCAGACGACCGGTGATCATCTCAGACTATTTGGTCATGAAAACAGTAGCGAACACTGGACAAAAGTACTTGGAAACCGCTGGTTTTGAATATACGGAATGGACTATGACGGAACTTCAAGGTACCACTGCAGATAACGTTTTGATATTCAGGTTCAGAGTTTGACCAGGTCACACGATGAAATAGTGCTTAGCATGTCTGCTTCGCGCCTCCCGTCCACAGTCAACAAGGATCGACCCCAGTTCAGTCACAACCTAGGACGTGTGCTCTAGAAAATGGTTTTGACCATAAAATTGTTTTCATCTGTAATGTATTGGTTAACATATCAGACAGTGCAGCTGCAGTGGGACTGATTTACGCTGGGTGCCACATCCACATTTGGTATTAAAAAGCACCAAGATGAAACAACAAGACGTCTGAGTTCAGGAGCATCTGGAATTATGATCAACATGAACTAAATGTAGTTCATTCAATAGTGCATACTGAGGAAAGATTGATCACTTTTGGTTTTGGATAGCAATTCAATCATTCTAACGTACTTGAAAAAATAACCCAAACCAAACTAGCAACTTTCCGACTAAAGGCAGTAGTCAACCAATTCTGTACAAGTCTAGCTGGTACATTCAAGTCACCATGAAGAAAGTCGTACTACAATTTATGTCCCGAATGGCAAAATGACTCAGATTCAAGGCACGGCGTAAATGCGTTCACTATCGATCAACATAAGTCCTGTCTCAGATTCATCACGTTCAAAGATTTTTCTTTCATCGCTGCCGTTGTAACCGGTCCAAAACAAACAGTAATGAATACAACGTGGAGCTTGTCAAAGTTCCATTCTGTACCCTGCATGACTGAGCGAGCATTAAAAAAGGTAGAGGAAGAGAAAGCAACACTAACGACGTGTTTGTGAGGAGGCATAAATGGGAAAGAACGGGCGGAAAAAAAAGAGAGGGAATGCAGAAACCCCTTGGCCCCCTGCCTGCGATCTGCAATCTGCTGATGGCGAGGCTCGTGATGAGGAGGTGCACAGCATCCATTTTTAGCGATGAGGTCATCTTTAATTAACAAAACAAAGAGAGTCAGCTGTGTCACTCCAATCTGTTATCTGCACCCGTGCTCAAGGACGCCGGTTATCTCCATATAATTCAATCTCTTTGAATGAGGGCTTATCGACGCAATTGTGCAATGACGGCACGCTTACATAAACAAGGGAGTGGGATACCTCGTCGGAACATGAGGCAACTAAAAGGGACAGTCCAAATGTCATGGGTATGCCTGGCTGGAAATGGCAAGAGGAAGGTGCAAAGATCAAACGGTTGGTCGCATTTTTACGGTGCAAAATTGCGAGTGTGAGATGACATCATTCCCGAGTAGCCTCCAGTTCTGCTGCCTCTTTTCTCCTGCCCGTTATTCCCGATGGCTTTCATGCATTGTCATATAACCGCTTCACACTTCACACACGCCGACGATCCTCGCAGTCACTCCATCCCGACAAGAAAAAAAAAAAATCCGGTCTCATGCAGATGTAACACACACAAAATGGACCCGTAAGTTTTTAATTAGCATTAAACATGCGCACGTGTGTGCACATAAAAGTGTCGCCTCGGCAGAAGTGTGATTTAAGGACACTGAAATAGTGACTGACAAAACAACGGAATCGAGGAAAGGTGATGACGGAAGCCAGAAGCTTGTCCACATTCATCACGTATACGAGGCGCCTTCCACTTAAGCATTTTATTAGACACTTTTCATAACGATTTTGGCACCTTCCCTTTTCCTTTTGGGAACTCACCGAGAGAGACAGGAAATACAGACGTCTGACGTTACAGACTAGGTAAGCCGCTAATCACTCCCATGCAGTCAAAACATAACACGCAATTTACTGCAAAACAAACTGAAGTGGCAATAACCGTGTGAAGTGTTTTCCTGCTTTTGCAAAGTAGACACCTCACAAGTTACAACTGCACAGATTCTCCGGCTTGACCTACATACCGCTGTCGGATCAATGTGGCCAACCCTTAGGAGGTCATTTTTGGAAACTGATTAAGGCTATAAAGGGCAGGTTAAAAGGACATGCCGAAAACGTCAATAAATATTAATTTTCAGACAAAAAGCTTTACAGCTAGTATGCGTCTGATCTGACCACCAATTTTGACTTTTGTATCAAAGCTGCTTTGACGTGCCATTGTGGATGAATGCCCAACCTGACACTAATGCATCAGTGCTGCTTATTCAAGTGGCTGCTTGGTGAACGCTGCCCCTGACTTTGTGTGCCATCTAGAGGCCGTCAAAGTAAGACCCCAGTGATTTGGGTGCTTCCCAAGAGCAATTCCAAAAAAAGGGGGAAACATAGTTCTACAGAAAACAAGAAACATACATTATAGGAAAATATTTTCAATACTCTAATCGTGATAATACGGCACCATACATGCAGATGGACATACTAGAGAAGCTATTGTACTTAGGATTAGAAATGTGAGGACCATAGACCGTAAAAATCCCTTAATAACGAACTCGTGGTAGCATCTGTGTCTTGGCTGCTGACTACATTAAACACTAAGTCAACAATAGTGTAGTTTGATTAAAAAAAATAACAACCCAACCTTGTCTTCATGGACATGCAGAACCAGACTGAAGGATCTTTGACCAGGCTACTCAATTCAATATGACTAAGTCAACAATAATCAAAAAAAATTATTCAGGATTTCACCTCAATGAGCATCAAAATAATCAAAGTGGATTTTTTTGTAGTTTTGCCACCACAGAAGGTCATCAGTGATGGCAAAGACAAATGTGATGCCTGAGACCAGTGGTTCTTAACCTTGTTGGAGGTTCTGAACCACACCAGTTTCCGATGCACATTCACCAAACCCTCTTTATTAAAAACAATTTTTTTTCTTTCAAATTCATGACATAGGTATAGGGTTTACTGCTGAAGAAAAATTAACAGGGAGACTAGCCTTTTCATCTCTTCACCATGAATTTAAAAAGTGCTGTGATTCTTGTAAAGGGGCGGCATGGCTCAGTGGTAGAGTGGTCGTCTCCCATCCGTGAGGTGGTGGGTTCGATCCTCACCTCTGGTGACCATGTCGAAGTGTCCTTGAGCAACACTGAACCCTGATTTGCTCCCATTGGATCTGAAAACGTCTTGCATGGTAGCAACCGACCACTAATGTGTGAATGGGTGAATGTGAGACTTTAATTGTAAAGCAGTTTGGGCATTATATGGTGCAGTTAAAGTGCTATATAAAAAGCAGAGGTAGGCATCATCATTGATGGAAGTGCCCACCTTTTCAGCACTTTCAGCAAATGCTTGATAATGCGACGCCTTGAGAAAATGCACAGAATGAGCACCGAGTGAAGCAGGATTACTTCTTGTCGATCGCGTTCTGTACACACGGTCCTTCTCAAACTGTGAATTTTTGTGAGGCTTCGCATTATCAAGCATTCGGTAAAAGTTCTGAAACACACACCAAAAGGTGGGCACTTCCATCAATCATCAATTCCAGTCAATGACAATGCCCACTTCTGATAAAAAGCAGCCCATTTACCATTTGTTACCCATCTCCATGTAGCTTAAGAAAGTGTTGGTTTAGGTTTGCAAGATAGCTAGTTTTACTGGACTAGAATTGCTCAACTTGGCATTGCAAATCATGCAGTTAGGACTCCCATCCCTCAACTCAACTTTTTATTTATAGGGCACCTTAAAACAACTGCCGTTGTTTTCTTAAAATGGAACCTAGGGCAGCGGAGACAGTGAAAACAGCAGAGGCCCTAGAAATGAAGCCTGTGGAACACCATACATTTCACACTGCCATAGACCCAGACATGGAAACACATGGTTTGGTACATGCATCTCTGCCCAGGCTGCTCATTAAAAGTCAACCCTAATTATAAAAGCCATCACCCGTTCCCCCCATAACCAGACACAACTCTAATCCCTCAACAATAAGATCCTGGAACTGATTAAACCCATTCACATTATTTCCACTGAGAAAGAATTGTTTGTTGTATGATCAGCGTCCTGGAACACATTGTGGTCGACCTTAGTCTCCGTTGTAAGCCAGGCCTCAAATGACTTATCTTCCATTCCTTAACACAGGAAGAAACAGGCCGGGGTGACGTTTTTCTTCACTAGCTATTCAAACACAGCTCATGTTTGGAGTCTTTTCACTTTTACACACCCGGCACACTCACTCGAGACTGCATGCTGTGAATCACCGAGTCACAATTTACATGCCAATGGGGATGAGTTATCATATTTGAAGACTATAAATGCCATCACAACTCACCTTTACATTTGCTTTTATTCAGCACTTGGGATGATCGACTGCCATCTGCGGTGACCTCATCTTCACCTGCACTTCATCTCTGTGAGTCAGTGTTGCTCTCGCCTACAGTTGTGGGAACAGGTGATCCCTCTATGTCTGCTACGAATCTACGCCTGGCTCCAGTAGTGTTTTTTGTTACGTCAGGGTCTGTGCATTTGTATGAAAATGACCTCTGGAGGGCCGTGCTAAATTATGAATGAAGGAAGCAACGTTCAAACAAATGTTTAGTTTTTAAGGGTTTTTATAGCATTTCCTCTGATGTTTCATTTATTTTTAAAGTTGCATGTTGGTCGCATCAAATGTTCTTGCTGCCCACAGGCCGTAGGTTACCCTTGGTCTCTATATCGTGCCTTTCCACATTCCTGAGCATCTGTACTTACTTGCTCAACACTCACTTTCTTAGTGGGGTAGCGCAAGAAAGATGACTGCCTCATGTCACACAATGTCCTCACCTTCAAGTTTGCTGCAAGGACGGGTCGATTGTTCCTAGCTACGATGGCCACAGCCTCTCCATTGACCCGCCCGAAAGAGGTGTGTCATTTGCTGGTGTGCATCAATTTAGCAGAAAACATTGCAAGATAATTTGCTTTTTTTTTTGTGTGTGTGAGACATAATTATCATTTATAGATCCAGAAAACTTACTCCACCATGGGAAAGGACCTGGTTTCATGAACAGTTGACAGTAACTGCTGCGCAGGTTTTCTTTTTTGATTTTTATTCAATTTGACATTTTGTCAACTGTCAACGTCTGGCGAATGTTTGGCGGACGTTTGCGACCTTGAATGAACCCTGACGAGGAAGCAATAGGGATAGACAAATTATCGGGCGAGCCGATTATCAGCGCCGATATTCAGCATTTTGACCAATAACAGCCGATAACAGATACATTTAAAACTGTATTGCCTTCAGGGAACTATTATTTTTTTTTAAGTTAACTTTAGAAGAGATGCCGCTAACCCTGGGAATCCTCTGCAACTTCTGTCTTTCATGTCAGATATTTAGATTTTTTTTAAATTTTTTTTACTGTACAGTAGATAACAACAGGGAGGTACAGTATTTACTTGTAAAAGTTTTTATTTAAATTTTTTAAGGCGGGCTAATAACCCTGGGAGGTCACTCAACTTGTCTATTGACTAAAATTTAAAAAAGAAAAAAAAGAAAAAAAAATCCAATATTTTGCAAATCTTAAAAGTTGTTCAGTAAACATGTGCTTCAAATATTTAACTTTTATTTTATTTTATTTTTTTGACAGCAATATTTCCATCACAGTGAGAGTCCTCGAGTTACGTTGTACACGACCCACGTTGCTTGGACTTTACGGCGCCCATGACTCTTCCGTAGCACTTTCTTTTTTGTTATTTTCCCACAGTAATCGCGCCATTTTAAAGTTATTTAAAGTTGTTTTGTTGTTACCTCCAGCAACGGACGTCCATCTAGCAGGTCGGCTTGCCATCAGGCGCGTCACATCTTCGTGTTTAAGTTTGAATTAGCTCCGCTCTGCCGTCCGTCAGCAATGAATATCCGTGCGGAAACATGAAATATTGGTTCCGGCTCTTCTGGGTCGTGCAAATTATTATTTTTTTATTATTGTCCAAACTATTTTGATGTAAATATCGACTTTAATTTGACTTAAGTCGAAATTCGGGTTACATTGCCAGCGTAGGAACGGAACTCGGCCACACCTTATATTGGCTCCAAATATCAGTTATTGGCCTCCTTGACTACTAATAATCAGTATCAGCCCTGAAAAAAACAACAACATATTTGTCTATTTCTAAAATCAACATTCGCTACCTTCACAAACGTTCAACCCCTCCGTGGGATATGGGCTTACGTTTCTACAATGGATCAATTGAAATAATTTACATATAATTTCCTATTGGAACAATATATTCAAAATCAGAAAAATCAGCATCATTGGAACGATTGTTCCAGCATAGATTTGCGCGTCTTCGTGCAAAGGTGAATGGACTTGATAGCCAAGATTTGTCGAGACTGGGAATAAAACGGGAACACTTTAGGAGTAGGCTACGTTTGCGTTTATCAATGCAGATGTGCACACCACTTAGCGACGCAGTCCAGTGCCAGGCAACTTGCATCCAATGACATTAGCAGACACAGAAAAAAATAATTCCTGGAGTTTGGATCAAACAGGAGGTACTCACATCAGCTGCATTTTTTGGGATGCAGCCTTTAAAATGCATAGCATTCACAGGCAAGACACCAAGGAAGAAAGACTTGGATGATTGCATTCATTCATGCAGGAAGCTGTTATAGATGAAAAACTCAAGTTGAAAGCGAGGCTTGTTAAATCATTTGAATCGATGTGGTGCAAAAAGTGTACATACATCTAATCAGTTCATCACTGACTTACAACTGTGGACCTCAGCTTATCACCTGATAGACTTTTGACAGTACTGTCTGTACTAGAGGACAGGTACCATTTCCTCCTCCTACTGTAGTCTAGACAGCTCTGGCATTCAAAACGCGTCTTGAGAATTGACGGACACATTTCCGTGCACATTCCTCAAATGGTGCACTCGCGTGACTCGTACGCTGACGTTTGCATGAATGTTCGTGCGCAGCTCCTCCAAATCGCCAACCTTAAGCCATTTTTTAGATACCATTCGCTGGATGCAGGCAATGGACACTGAACTACACAGTCAGGTTACTTGATTGGTCTTTTTGTACTTTTAGTAGAGAAACTACAAAAAAAACACACTGCCATCAAACGTATTGGTGAGAATGTGAAACAATTTATTCCAGAGGAGACTGAGAGGCACACTGCAGCAATGTGGAGACTGTGGCATCCAGAGCTTGATAAATCAATAGACTTCAGCACTCGTAACTACCACACCACTCCTTCATACCTCATTGAAGGGTGACCAACATTCTGTTTTTCCGCTGCACAGTCAGGCTTTGGTGCTGTCAGTTTTTCCACTTCTAAATATTAAGTGTACAGAACGAGAAAAAAATTGCCACTTCTACAAAAACTTTCTGTTTTGTTTCATATCAGATGTGTAACAACAGGTTTGTCTCTTTCTGAGGAAACTCACCGAAGAGGGACATTGACATTCACACAGCAGTTGCAACCCTGTACTTTGGTCATTTCCATAGATGAGTGGCACAGACAATTGCTTTAAACTAGAAAGCAAGATCGAGATCGGACACAATTTCCTTAATTTTGGGGGATTGATGATGGGATGAATAAAATCTTGTCCACCGATCTCATCTCCCTTCTTAAAGGTCTGAAAAAGTCAGCCACTGTCGGCTTCTGCTGTGAGATGATTAATAGGATTTTCATTTTGATTTAAAAGAACTACTTCATGTGCAGTTAAAAAAAAGTTTCCAATGTTTCACAGGTACTGTTCAATGATTTACAATTAAAAAAAAATAGGAACATTAAAGGTGTATGTTGCTTATTATGAAGAAAAAAATCTGGATCAGCAATTCGTATCAGGTCAGACTTTTTTAAGATTGGGGATCAACCAGAAAGTTGAGATCAGTGCACCCCTACTTTCTGGAAGGATGTGGGAAGTGACTTTGGGTGTTAAAATTTAGCTCACTGGGAAAGCCCTGCGTTGCCACCGGAGGGTGAGGGTTTGATCCTTGGAATTTTTATATATATATATGGTCATAATAAATAGCAATACAGAAGGTGAATGAAATCTTGTCACGCCTTATTCCAAAGGAGACTGAGGGCATGGTGCAGCAAAGTGAAGACTGTGCCCAGAGCAAAAGAATGTGTTGCCATTTTTATAATTTTATAATGTTTACCATTTTTATCATTTTATAATTTTTACCATATTTCATGCCATTTTTATCCTCAAAAGTTACCAAATAGAACCAAGTTTAGAAGAGAGAAGAGTGTTTTAACCCATTAAGGCCAGGAGCGCATTACCGCGTTTCTACCACTAGAGCCGGGAGCGCTCTAGTGCTCTTCTACCTTTAAAGCCGGGGGAGCAGATACGTTATTTTGTTTTGTGTTAACCAATTCTTGATCTCTTAGCCGATGAAATACATTAGAATATACACGGGAGGGTGACGGGCCTCGTAGCATGTCCTGGAATTTTATTCGAGCATTCATGGCTGACGCAGATTCGCGGGAGTTATGAAAAAAGGGACGGCTGCACGGGAGGGCTTCGAATCAGTGTAACCAGTCTACAGTGACATATTTTTAAGAAATATGTTTGTAGCCAACGAGGATGTCGAAAATTTCGACTGCTTTGTAACAGAACAGAACATTACCACTTGATTCCCCGAGGTTAGTAGCGCTCCAGTGTTGAAGGTACCTGCAGATGCGACACAGTTGTTTGTTGATTAAAAAAAATAAAAAATAAAAATATTGAAGGTTTATAATAATAAACTTAGGTTTGTGTGAACGCCAGAGCTGTAAGCTCTGAAATGTTTTTGGAATAATAACAATATTGTTGAATTTCCAGGAAAACTTCAGGTTTTCGGGGGCGACTCTAAAGTCATCCAGAGGTTTTAGAGACATGTTTTGCCAGGCGCTTTAGGCCTTAATGGGTTCATTAAAGGAGAACCATATAGCCATGAGCACTTCCTTGAAGCACATTTGACAACATAATGCTTTTTCAAAAAGATAAACTAAAGTTACGCCGCCACTCAAAATAAGTGATGAGCGAACACATGTTTTAAGCATTCATCTAAGTAGAGTACACACAAAGAATTTACACACAATAGGGCAACAATAACTTCAAAGATTCATCCCAAACTTAAGTGCACCAAATGAGCCAAACCCAAACATCACACTGTTTTCCAAGAATGAGCCTTGACTAAAGCTTTGGATCAGGATTTTTCCTTAGGATTGTCAAATATGGGTTTCTGTAAATCAGGCGACTAATCCTTTATTGCGTGCATACCCACCCTTTAGATGTTAAATGTCAGGAAAAGGCCCGACTGCTTGAAACCATCACACAGACTCGGAAAATATGAACAAGGAAAAAAAATGAAGAACTCCAAAAAACCACCAAGATGCCCCTGAGCAAAGAATTTATCCTCAGAAAAGGGCTGCTTGTGGCCACTGGTGGAAGGTTGGTTAGCAAAGGAATGTGTGTTTCCTTGTCTGTCAAAGTCAAAATTTTGAATGATTGACAGTGTGAAATTGTTGTCTGTCCGAAAGGTGGGCAGGGCCGAACTTCAGAGCTTTTGGTTTCATTAAGCTGTCTTCCATTTTCCTAGGAAGCGCCTTGAAGATTATCCCTAAAGAAGACGCCAAGCAGGAAGATAGGCCAGTACCAATCCAATAATTTCCAAATAAGTCAGTGTAAGTGTGAGAAAATTATACATCTCAACACTGTGCGCGATTATTTGCTGAGTCCAGAGAACAAGATCTCATCATTTTGAGAGGCCCCTATTATTTCATAAATCTTCCCCTACGATGCCATCCAAGTATGTATCAGCGATCTCTGTCCTACCCGTGTCGGAGAACAATGGCAACGTTGAGCAAGCTGCCGTTTTCAGCATTTACCGTCAAAGCATGGCGGCCGCTGCCGATAATTCACGGTGGACAATGCGCATGGGAAGCATTTGCCAAATGAACTGCCCCTCTATGGAAATTCACTCTCATAACCAATGCATCGGTTTTTTTTTTCAAACGCATCATTCTGCCTGTTTTCCAAAGCCGCAGGACTGCACTGTACAATTACATACAGTATGAAAGGAAGAGGGGGGGAAAGGTGAAAAATGAAGATAAAGATGTCTAATCTGTATTACATGCTCTGCAACGACATGATTTATAGTGGTGACTGGCACATAGCAGAGTGAGTCACCCACACCATCTGCCCCTTCCAACCACCTTGCTGGGGCCCGTGCTTCATCAGCACTCCTCCCAGGGGTGATGGATGGCCTGTCCATACTTCCCAATGACTAAAGCCAACTTCTTCCACACCAATATTACTCAATTCCTATCTGACTCACCCCCGGTTCCTTGGATGCGCCATGGCTACTTTTGCAATTCTGCAGCAAATGAGGGCCAGCAACGTTTGTGCCCCGGACCACTTTTTTTTTTTTTTCATTTATGATCCAAATTCATGCAAGCCACTCAACTCTAATCAGTCAGCATTTTTTTTTTTTTACTTAAGCATTTTTTTTTTTACTTGTACAAAATAGATGGTGTAAATTAGGGTGACCATATTTTGATTTCCAAAAAAGAGGACAGTCGGCCCGGCCTTGATATGCTTAAATGATTCTCGAAGTTAACACAGACATGCCATATATTATAACTATTTTAACGTATGCCTCCTCTGTATGAGAAACTTGAATAACTAATGACAATGTTGTAAGCCCAAGCTATTTGTCCCGCAATCAACCTTTCTATTTTCTTCCTTTCCTCTTTTTTTTTTTTTAATGAGTCGAACCAGGGTTGTCAACACCCTGGATTGGCAGCGCTGAGCGTTTACCAGTGAGCTAAAAGTCTTGGCTGCTGACAAAAGTCATGCTAACCCTTTTTGTGCTATTTACAGCCCTGACATTTTAGGTGGAGAATATCAGCAGTTGTTGTGAGCGCCTTTAAATTGATAGTTGACAATAGATGGACAGACATCTTATTATTTTTACCGCCATACTAAACCGTTTACACTATAACAGCGCTTTAGCCATGTTATTTAAAAAAAAAAAATGGCACTACTGGACTTAGGTTGTTCATTTACAAACCAACATATATTTCAAACAGATGGATTTGACCGACAACATAACAGGAGAGTTAAAGAATCAAAATTGAGATTGAAAACCATGGGGCTCTTAGTGCTGTATATTTTAGTCTGGCATTTTTATGAATTTCGAAAGGCATTTTTAAGGATACGTTTTGGAAAATCAAACACATTCCTGGAACATAAACATAGACGTAAAACAGTGTGGAATGATGACGTCAGTCTACCAGACTGCTTATCGTCTCTACATAACATAAAGATATCATCTTCAACACTGCACAGTTTAGAAACATGTGGTAAGTCTCCACACTTTAATTAATCTGACAGCCTGTTTACTCTTTGGATGCTGCTGTTTGGTTGTGTAACTGATTTTTGGGCTCCATTCAACTTAGGAATTCTCATACAGTCCCTCGCTAGAATGATTTAGATCGAGTATTGCGTCATACCTGTGTAGACCTCGGCCTCAGAGGGGTCTTCCACCCGTTTATGCTGGATGATGTAGTCTGAAACTTTGCAGCCAATCACGGGCTCCACGTCAAACCACTCCAGGGCTACCATTGTGCTCGAAGGCTCCAGGTAAGGGGCTAGGCGCAAGCTGAATAAAATGAGAATAAACATGATGAATTAATTGATCACATTATCAAAGTGACCGTATCATAAATATGTATTATACGGTACAGCAAATGATCAGTACAATGATGCATTTAAATTATTATCAATTCATAATGTAATCAGTTTTAAGAATGCTGTGTGTTTTCGGTAGCCATCGGTAGCAACTTCCGTCTCTCGTGGATGTATGCCCACATTTTCGGCTAAGCCTCTGAAAAATACACGGACTGAAAAGGACCGTCTGTATTGACCGTGATCCGCGGGCGAAAACCAACTTCAGTCTAGGCTCAGTCCGTGTATTTTCTTATTTACTTATTCTTATAAATTTTATATATATATATATATATATATATATATATATATATATATATATATATATATAGGGTGTCCATAAAGTCTCTTTACCATTTCAAAAATTTATTAAAAATGCAATTGATTAGATATTTTATTTAGATTTGTTCTATTGTATTCAGCGTTTATTAAAGTTTTTTTTTTTTTTTTACCTCTTTTAATACACTTCTACATGGGCACCATTAGTTGCACGAAGCACATCAAGACGGTACTCGATTTCTTGCCATGTTCGCTGTAGCATAGACTGATCAATTGTGGCAATGGCATCAGTAATCCTTTGCTTAAGGTCAGTAATGATAAATACTGTGTGTTTTTTTTTAAACACTGAATACAATAGAACAAATCTGAATAAAATATTTAATCAATTGCATTTTTAATAAGTTTTTTTAAATGGTAAAGAGACTTTATGGACACCCTGTATATATGCAAAATATAAAATCATATCATGATATAATATCAATAAATATAATATCAGCTTGACAGATATTAGGACTTGGGGCGCTGCCCTTGTGTCCGTAACATTCTCAACTGTTTGTGTGTCGGTGGCGCAACGGTGCATCCATCCATAACATTTTTCTGGTACGTGCATAAATTCCGAGGTGGCATGGCGTCACCTCACACTTACACCGGCTGCCTGAGTGGACTGCAGTTAGGCAGGCCATCTCTGCTGAAGGCACTCAGGTCGCAGCGACACCAGTTATCAATGACGTCGCCCTTTCCGGCACACCAGTATGAGCTCATTGTGGCGCTCTTGAAGGCCTGTAAAGGGTAACAGGTGAGAGAAATGCAATTATCTCAGGGAACATGCACTGCCTGTCCATCTATGTGTACTCCCAGCCTGTGCCACAGTCTGAGCACATACACACACACACAAATGTACGTATCATTATACTTCCTATATGATAACTCTCCTCCAGCCACTTCCTTTTGCATGTTCCCTAAAATAAATCATAGGCATTAAGTGTAAAGCTTCAAACAAGCTGAAATGTCCTTCAGCATATAAATATTCTCTTTATAAAAAGGTCTAGCACTTAGATGGGGCTCACTAAGATAGTAAGTACAGTTCACACACACACGTAGACAGAAAGACCTTTTCAATTCTACTGCTCCCAATTACCGGAAGCGGGGAACATCTCACTAACATCGCCGAGTTACACTAGATATCATAGATGCACTGCGACTTTCATGATGGAGGTGTGAAAGCCCCCCCACCCGCCCCTTCGATGTCTATGTTTGTGTGGTCGTCTGTCTACAGTGTAAGGCGGGAGGATGGGGTATGTGAGGAGATGACATCATCTCCTTGCGTCTCCTTGTACTGCTTCATTAACAGCTGAAAGCAAAAAAAAAAATCAAATGTAAGAAGCTCAGTCATTCGCTAAAAGGCAGTGAAATGCCAATGGGAGCGTCAAGGCAGTAAAATATAATGTCAGGGCTTTCCTTAAAGCTACAGGAGCGATAGAAGGAGTTCAGGGGAGTTCGCAAGCACTTTGGCTCCCCCTGTCACGCATTTGGATCAATGGGGAGCTCGGTTTATATATGCGCCCTTAACTTAACTTTGGACAAGCGCTTGATCACAGTCACGGAAATAGGACACCGAAACCAGACGGAAACATTATCGCTGGGTACCAGGCGGCCAACATAAAATAACAAAGAGGAGCCACTCTTTTGTTCTCCATGAGATTCACTTATCGAAAACCAAGGAACGCTTCTTTAAAGACCACCACGATTTGCGATGCACACACACCAAATTAATTATTGATTTCCACAGTTGTTTCATTCCGATGGAGCAAAGCCAAGGACACTTTGGTTTACAATCCAGATCGACCACAAAGGTCAACTTGCAAGGGTGGTAGCAAGTTGGAAGTCTCAAGTCTTAGTTCAGTGGATCTTAACGTGGGTTCGATTGAATCCTAGGGGTTTGGTGACCCAGTCTCAGGACTTCGGCGGAGGTCAAGATACCACCCGACTCAAGTGATTAGTGGCTTCTGATCACGATACATTGCTTGGCCTATCTGTGCTGCAAATAAATTGCTAAATGGTTCTTCATTTATGTAGCGCTTTTCCACCTTATAAAGCTGTCAAAGCGCTTTACAGTTTGTCTACTCATTCACCTACTGATGACGCAGCATCAGGAGCAACTGGCGGCTCAGTAGCTTGCTCAAGCATACTTCGACAGGGTCACAATGGCCTTGAACCCAAACCACAGGGTTGTGAGACAACCACTCTAGGGCAGGCTGACGGAAGCGTGGCTGCCAGTGTGCGCCTACGGCCCCTCCGTCCACCACTAAACGTTTGCACCTTCCATACACCAGTGTGAGTAGCACTGGAGGCAATGTGTGTGAAGTGCCTTGCCCAAGGACACGACGACACATGACCTGGGGAGAGCGGGGATCGAACAGCCGACCCTTCTGGTTACTGGACGACCATCTCTACAACCCTGGGCCACGGCCACCACAAGGTTAAGAAGTTTGAGCACCTCTGTTTTAGTTTCAAGCAAGTCTCAAGCTATTGTGAAAAAAAAAAAAATCAAGCCAAGTCAAGTCTTGTCCCCAATTCATTTTTAGCAAGTCATTACCCGGTTTACACAGGTCGTAAGTCAAACAAGTACATTTACAAAAATAAAATATACAACAACTTAGAGTACAAATGTATGCAGTATATACTTAAGGATGGGCGAGTACAGATACCAGATATCGCTATCAAGCCGATACCAGGCCTTATGGTTGTTTTATGATCAGGAACTAGAAATGAGAAGAATAGTATCAATTTCATGACATTTTAAGGAAAAACGTATCTTTCGTTAAAATTATTTGTTTAAAATGATGTCACTGTGTTTTTTGGTGGTGTCTGTACTTGGTATCAGTAATGATGACTACTCAAGAGTTCAGTACTCGTTCTGCTATCGGTCTAAAAAAAGTGGTATTGAACATAAAAAACTACTACTGTGTTGATCAATACTGTATTGAAATTCACTATATATAGGAACATGTGCAAGCACCAGATTTAAAAAGTACGAACCATAGTTTCTTGAGACTGCAAGGCATCAGTGAAGCTTTAAAATAAAAAGGGGGACGAGCGTTCTAACTTCTCTCCCCCCTGCTTGAACCCATGTGGCAGCAAGCAAACAACATCTGTACGGGTCTTGCTGCTACCTTGTGTCAGCAGGAAACCGGCCAAAAAGTCGAGACATAAAAAAAAAAAAAGAGACTTGAGGTCTAAACAGGCTCACATACGAAACAAATCGGAGGTATGACCTCAGCTGCTCCAGGCAAAAGAGAGCAAGGGTCCGCCATGCATCTGCCGCTATTAGATTCCTCGAAAAAAACAACAAAGAGACCATATGGCTCTGCACAATTCAACGCATGGCTGCATATGTGAAAAATAGACAAAGCGATTACCACCATGTTTATGTTTGACAAGTAATGCCAGTCCCTACTGGGTAAACAGGGGATTGTAATGGTAGTTTTCGGGAGTACGCTCGTGGCTTTTGAAAGAGGGGAATGCAGTGGTGACTCTTAACAGATTCAGTAATCAGTGCTATTTTTGTATATGTATGAATTTCATCTTTAATTTATATTTTGTACAGAGTAGTGAAAGACACACACACACCTTTGTTACTATTGTTAAGTCAGTCAAACTTCCTATGGAGGTGGCATGACTCAGTGGTAGAGTGGTCGTCTCACAACCCTGTGGTTTGGGTTCGATCCCATGCCATTGTGTCATCAGTAGGTGAATGAGTAGTCATATGTAACGCGCTTTGAGGGCCTTGTAAGTTGGAAAAGCGCTGCAAAAATGAAGTACCAGTTCAAAAAAACAACAATACAAAAACTAATTTATGAAAATGACCCCTGAAATGAAATGACCCCCTAACTTAGTGGTTTGGTCCGTCATCAATTTTGTTACGATTAAGTGTTAAGTGATAGGTCTTGTTGGTTAAAAAGAAAGAAAGAAAGAAAGAAAGAAAGAAAAGAAAGAAATTTGGGTTTCTCACAGAATGCATTTAAAGAGGGGGAGGGGTATATGCCCATTGCTGGTACTTGATAAGAGGGGGATCTTTTACTCTATTGATTATCCATAGATAAATTTCCCAGAACATTATATAGGCATATACATTCTGTCTTGTACTAATGGGAAGATAGGAGAAAAATCATTATGCATCATGCTTCATTTTGGAGGTATTTTGACACAGACGCAACTAGATGTCCAGATTTGCTTTCAATACCAGGCGATGGCCTTCAGTTCTCGCCTTTTCACAAATATGCCTCAATTCATCCCCATTTGTCTTTATCAATACCACACAAAATGGAGTTGCAATGATTGCATTTCAACCCCTTGAACATCACAGTGACAATCCAACTGCAATATTCTGAGCGTTGACGTCATGCAGCCCACCCCCCCCGGCAGACTCGCTGGCACCGAAACACTATTTGGACCTTTCATTTTCGTAGAAGCCTGACGTGCCACGGAGGCCACTGTGACCTCTTTAATGTATTAATCAGTTTGTCCACTATAAGCTGACCGTATTACTGTCCATCTTTAGCAGCTAATACAAGAAAACACTGGCCAGCTGGCCCACAGTATTGATTTATAAAGTGATCACCAGTGGTGGTAGTCACCCTACACAGGAGATTGTCAATGGTGAACTAAGAGACATGCAGACATTCCAATCAGTCAGTCCAGCTGTGACTGATTGTAGATGCTTTGAGGAAGCATATCAGAAATTGTGCTTTCAAGAAATTGGAGATGTTGATTGGGTTGGTTCACCCAAATGCTGACAAGGGGGGGGGGGGGGGGTTGCCATGTCTACTCTCAACAGTACCGCTAGGATAGCAGCGACTGTCACGGGATAGCAAGAGAGAAATTCATTTTAACCCTGGAGAACCCAAGAACCCTTTTCTTCTTTGGAAAATCATGAATTATACATTAAATGACTGCTATAAGTTCAGTTTTGAACTAGCTCAGAGTTGCTAATTTATCAAAATATATATATATATAATACATACTCCTAGGCATTCTGCAACATGATATGAAATAGATTAACAAAAAAAACACAATTTTACCATCTGATGGTTTGCTGAGAAGATGGTTTTGTTTGGATTGATTTCCAGCTCAACAAAACAGCATGTTGGCAGCCATCTTGTCACCACCACTCTGGCTCATGTAAGTACAATATTTATCCATTAGATGGCCCCATGCAGGGGTCAGAAGTGGCACTCTGGACTTTTGAAGTTAAATTTGTAAAAAAAAAAAGGTCTTTGTTATTTGAGTAGCAGAATTTATAGGGGCCAAATTTGACCCCGTGGGTTCTCCAGGGTTAAAGTAACACTTATGTAGCCTTTGTATTGTCAACACGGCCTTGAAGAAAAAAGAAAAAAAAGACTGAAGCAGGCTGTAATTTGCATGGCCTGTAGGTGGCAGTAAATGCTCACCAGCTGCTTTTCTCCCGTTATCCAGAAGAGTTTTTTTGAATATACATTGTGTCTAGTGTAAGTTAATAACATTTTCATCCCGCCCAAAAAAACAAAAACAAACGTGGCTACAAATTCAAACCTCACACCATTTTGAGATGCTGTACATGCTTTTTATTGGAATGGTGATATGTAGATGAAACCCTGTGTAAGTAATGCATCTGGATAGGTAAGCAACACAGAAATAGCCCCTGTTGTTTTTGAAACCATTTCATAGAGCTGGCTCGTTGCATTCAAGCATTCCGGTAGTACTTATGAAACGGCAACAGGCTATTTTCTGGGAATTTAATATCTCAGGCTACCTCTGTATTTCATCAAACACCCTCAGGGTTGCTTTTTGTTTGTATCTTCAAGGAGGCAACATGGGATCTTAATGTTTTTGGAGCCAATTTTTGACATAAAGGGCAGGTTTGCATCGGTGTTGATTTAAATCTTGATTTTAGACAGTTCCTCTTTCAGACAAGTCCCTGTGAGGGGCGGCGGTTATGTTGCAGGCATGACAGCAGCCTGCCTTCAAGATATAAAGCATTCTTAGCGGCTAAGCTCACAGGCAATTTGTTCAAAAGGCTCGCCATAACTCAGTCACGGCAACGCGGGGCTGCTGGCAAGCTATTGCGTACATTTGCTATGGTGTTTTTCCAAATCTCTCTGAGGGTGCTTATTAATGTGCATGCCGCAGGTTATTCAAGATCACCATTCCACGAGTGGCTCCAGTCAACTTAAGACCCGATGTAAGCAAGCCCAGTTCGAGATCTGATCTGCCAAAGAAGTGAGCCTACAATCATAATGTTCTTCCTTTCTCATCAACTCCAGTGAAATGACGACCAAGCATTTAAGTTGATGTAGTGTTCCAGCAACTCATAAAGAAGGTGCGACGCCGGATTGCACTGCTCAGGTTGTTGCTGCCTGATCCCATTTATGTTTAATGTTCTCTATGCAGTTTACGCAGAAGTGCACTGTAGATAATTTGTGACCTGTGGGAAAAAAAAATACAAATGTAGCTCTTCAGATAGAAGTCTAGTTAGTAGGAGAATATCATAGTAAATGTTCAACAGTAGGTAACTGCTGCATGAGGCTGCATTCAGCCATTATGATCTTCAACTATAAAATATTTTTAAGAGGCTCAAAGCACACCTTTTAGTTTGGCTGTTAAGTGATTTCTTTTACTTGTTTAATCTTACTCTCTTTTTTAGTTTTTAGCTCCTTTTATTGTATAATTATTTAGCGTTTTATTTATTTGATTATTTATTTATGTTTTAGCTCCGTAGTTGGCCTTCTCATATAAGGGGAGGGGGGGGGGGGGTCCTGGAGGCTCCTTCGGCCCAGGGATCTAGCGGAGCGCTACGGTCAATCTGAGCCAGGGGTCTTTGTGAATGTGATGGCGGCCCTCCCTGTGGCCATGGGCTGTCATCTCTTTCCGTGTGGATGAGCTCCCCTTGGGTGCTTTTCCTCGCATGGTTTCTCTGTGCCCCATAATTTTTTTTCTCAGGTTGTGTGTGTATGTGTGGATTTTATTTTTAATGTTGTATTCTGGCTGTTTTAATTGCACAGCACTGAGTTGCATTTTTATGTATGAAAAGTGCAATATAAATAAAGATTGCTTTTATTTGAATTATGGTATTGAGCTACTGCCAGGGCCGTACATGTCAGATGTATAGACATGCTGGCCATGGTTAAAACTTGATATTTTGATACAAAAGTAACGGTTATAAGATTTTTACTGATAGGCTTTTGTAACAGTAGGGTTTAAAATGTTATTAATCAATTTACAGTCATAAACAGTGGGAAAAATGCTCTTCTGATCCAATGAGCCTCCAGGAGCCACGACCAAAAACTCTGGTGAGGTTCAGATGCAGCAGAACAACCTACCAAGTATTTAAAGCAATTTCTACATTTTCTGTGGATCAGGCTTGCACTTTTTTTGTGTTTTCCAACTGCATCTCAATATCATGAAATAATATTTTATTTGCCCTTCGAGTCGGGAGCGTCATCTTGTTCCAGACAAAAATGCCGGCTAGCTCCATAAAAATCCACATTTTTACCCTGTGGAACTTCTGCCAATGGCAATGAAGTTCAATAAGGGTGTGTTGGTTCTGAGAGCATACACACAGGCGAGTCTTATTACTCCTGAATTTTGAGGCTAAGGGTTAATGGGAACTAAAACGTCAAGTTGGAATTTCATGATGTACGTCGAGTCCTATTCATTTCTTGTGCTGTGACTTGCACTTCTCTTTGAGGTTCTGCGTTTATTCACTGTGTAAAACCTTGACAACATAATTGTCTGCCATTTTACAACAGGCATTAGCCGGTCTACTTGTCAGTCATTAATGACATCAACTGATTGGTCGGGTCTGTCACCTGGTCTCATGCATTGGTGATGTCAATCACAGCAACATCATGATAGCTAAAGGATCCAGGAGGCATTTCATTACCTCACTTGACAGCTTTTCAAATTGTATCCTTTGTTGTGTGACGTAAGTCTTTCTTTAGGGTCCACCTTCCTCCATTTTGGTAAAACTCCGTAAAGTCATTGGTTACCGTCTCAGTTTATTGTCAATGCAGTCATGGGCCGAGTGACTTGTCAGTCATTAATGATAGCAATTGATTGGTCGGTTCTGTTACTTTAGTGGGAACGAAGGTGCTGCATTTTACTACATCAGTGGACATGTATTCATCCCTCACATGATTTATATTTGCCTTTCGGGCCTACCGTCTTCCAGTGTCTATTTTTATCAAATTGCCTGACTCGCTTACAGTTCAAACAGTTATTTAATGATCAATTGTCAGTTTATGGTTTCCTTTACTGGATGGGATTCAGCACAATAAAATCATTTGTCTGTACAGCATGTGTTTGCTTTAGTTGTTTTGGAGGGTCAGACTTGCCTTAAATCAGGTTAAAAGTTGATTTTTTTCATACCACACTTAATTTCCCACACCCCCTACGCATCTACAGTTCTTGCCTTACATCATCTACCTGCTCAAGAGCGCAGCAACTACTCCTCTATTTTCTTTTATGCAGTTAAGCCAAAAAATAGAAATAAATAAATAAAAGAAGAAGAACAAGCTCATCACGGAGAAAGCTTTTGCAACATGGCAGCTGTCTTTCCTGATCGAGGCAGCCAAGTAGAAAGAAGTCTCAAAGGTGTGTGTGTGAAAAACACACACACGCACACACCGAATGAGCAGTTGTGTGCCTTTCGAAGGCTTTAATTCAATACATGTTATACAGTATGTACCTATTAATGCACCTTTCAGGCTAGTAGCAGCTGCACTTGCAGGGGCCAAGAGCAGAAGCGAAAGGAAGTAAAAAAAAAAAAAAAAAAAAAGAGGAGGAGAGTGATGGACTCCCCTCCCTCCCTAGGGGTCGTTGACATCAATAAGAAGCTAATAATCCTGCCTGGAGCTACCTCACAAGAGCAATCCACTGCAGTCCAGCCCTCCTCCTCCACATACATTTCACTCATACATCCCCACAAGACCATAGCTATAGACTTAGGATGGGGGTTAGGAAATAGAGGGAATGGAGACATTTTTGCTCCTCTTCACGTTTAGTTATCGATGAGGCCCGCTAGGGATTGTCTGCTATCGACTGTGCTTTTCTTTGGGGCTGCGGCGCTTGTTATGGGAGGCACGCATTTTGCAGAGCTTTGTTGTCGTACATGTGCATGTATGCCATGTTTTGTTTGTTTCTGATTGTGTTAGGTGAGGTGATTAGTTGCCTGATTAGGGCATGCATAAACTAGGTTGTAAATCCACATGCACACGTAAGATATTCATCGCATGGTAGATGCAGCTAAGCAAAGGTGAATGCAGAATTGAGCAAAAATGGGGTAAACGAATTTCAACGTGATGTCATAACACGCACACACCCCTTTCTCCTTAATTGTTTTACGTGAAAGCAATCTCCTGTGATTGACTTCAACGGTCCAAACATTTAGCCCTTATGCTGATACTTTATTACATATGGCTGTCAAGGCTTGTTTAGATGTACACACACATATACTGTAGAGACTGTGACTTGCTCACAAAGAGAGAAAACCATGATGTCATCTTTTATATGCCCGCTACATCATTGGGCTGAAGGCTCGTTTACTAAAAAAAAAATAACCATCCGATGCCCCCTAGAGGTGATGGGTTGAAACTACTCCCGTAAATACCTCGAGATGCATTGTCAATGATGAGCATCCATTAATACTGATCTCAATTCGATTTTACAACTAGTGCTGTGATAAACTGATACAGAAAAACAGCACTACCAAAATTTTAGTGAACCATATGCAGAATAGGATATACTTGTATTTTAGTAGGAAATAAAAGTAACATTACAAGGATAAAGTTGTAATTTAAGTCAAGTCATTTTTTAATCACAAACGAATCAAAGTCCATCACGGGCCCACAGTTGACAAAAATGCGCAACATCCTTTGATCTAGACCCCCCAACTGGGCAAGGAAAAAACTCAAAACCTCGGGAATGGACCACAGATAGAGGAATGCACCTTAGATGTTGACGAGGCTGCAATAGATTCAAAGTGGGCCACATTTATCACATAATATGGTTGCATACAATGTTAACTAAAACATCATGACAGTCCATAATGAGAAGAAGCACCACAGGTAAAGTGGTTCCTCCTCAGGCCCTGGCCTGGTCAGTTGATACAGAATCTTTCATAGCAACACTTATGGGGAAATAATCCACTTCAGATTTTGTCCTGGTCGGTCAGTGCAGAATCCATACCGCACGAGCCCCAGATTCTGACACCTAGTAGCCTCCTCGCCAAGCAAAAGAGGAGGGAAAAGAGAGTGGAAAAACTTTACTACAACAGGCCTAAATTCCAGTGTAAACATGAGTTTTAGGTCAAAAATGTAACATTTCTGTTGAGGTAGTAGCTCTAATTTCCATGCGTAGGGCATTGCAGTCCACTGGAGCCCGAATAAAAAATACTCTAAACTTCTTTTTAGCTCTCAGAGTCACAAAAAGAACAGCGTGTTGTGAATCTAAGTTTCAGGACAGAACATACTGTACCATTAAGTCAGCAAGGTGCTAAACCATGCCATATTTTATGAGAAAGTAACAAAACCTTAAACTCACATCTTAAATGGACCGGGAGCCAATGCAAGTTGGCCAGTATAGGCGTAATATGTATGTACTGTAGATGTAAGCATGAGTAATGCTTACATCTGTTTTGAGTCACTTTGGATAATGTTACTTTTATAAAAATCCAGAGTACTGTCTTTAAAAGCTGTTCTACTTTGCATATGATATTGCCAAGTGGCAGCAGACAAATAATGAAAAAAAAAAGAAGGTCAAATACTGAGCCCTGCAGTACTCCGTAAGTGACATTACAAAACTCAGAGGTTAAATTACCACAGATTACATGGTGTGTCCTCTCTGAGAGATAAGATCTAAACCAAGAAAGTGCACGTTTTAAAGCAATCTAATAGTACTGCATGTTATCAAAGGGAATACTGAGACTGAGTAATAATACTGTAGTGTTGATGACGTGTCAGAATCCATATAGCTGTAATCTGCCTTGAACCTGGACTGATTTTTAAAAAATAAAAAAAATAGATTGTAATCATCAAATTGTTGTGCTACAATTTTTGCAAGAATGTTCTAGATAAATAAGAGATTGAAGGCTGCAGGTGGTGCACAAATCCATACTCACCTTTATTCACCCGGCGCTTTGGAAGCAAAGTCAGTGGTAAAGCGGAACAGCTGAAAAATCCAACCTTGCTGGTGTCCAAGCAGAGTGACGTAGATGAATATATTCAGCGCACCTATGCAGCACTTTAAAGTATTTACACTGGTAATTATTAATAAGTTGTCAACAATAAAAAAAAATATATATATATATATATATATATATATATTCTTGTCAGATCTAGTTCAAGATCTCAGTTCATAAGAAGTTGACTTGAATTAGGCAGGAGACAGTTTCAGGACCCTAATACCAAAATATGCAACTAATGTTACGATAGGATCGATTGTTGCTTTCTGAGCAATACATATTTAAAACTGACGTGTGAGAGTTTCACCTCTTTGGTGATGTTGTCCTGGACCAGGTTGTAGAGGGGCACCACGCGGCTCACTTCCAACAAGACGGGGATGGGTGAGGGCTGCTCGCCGCCCCTACCACGGCCCTTCGGCACCACGCCTCCCGCCGCCCCTGCCTGGTGGTGGCACAGGTGACAGCTGAGTGGGCAGCTGCCCTTCTCCTCACAGCGGATCTCCACGCCGTTGACCGCATCATCGGACAGCAGCTGGGTCTTCTGCAATGCCGTCAGGTAGCTAATGAAGGGCACCGATTTCAGCTCGTAACGTCCACCGCCAACACCAAGCCCTTGCTCTGTTGCTTCTGGAAGAGATCAAAAATAAAATAAACAAATACCGGTATAACAAACAGCTTGTGGCCTACATCTGGAGTGACTCTCTGGCTCAAGAACAACAACCTCTAAACCCACCGTCATCAGCTTTCTAAAGGCCGGATGGCAGGAAGAGGGGCTCCCCCCCCACCCGC
Source organism: Vanacampus margaritifer (assembly GCF_051991255.1). Taxonomy (NCBI): domain Eukaryota; kingdom Metazoa; phylum Chordata; class Actinopteri; order Syngnathiformes; family Syngnathidae; genus Vanacampus; species Vanacampus margaritifer. The sequence continues at coordinate 10,707,053 of NC_135445.1, forward strand.
AGAGTCAATAAGCAATGTTTGATCTTCCCATCGGAGGTAGGGTGACGGAAACAAAACCATTCCCGAGGATGAGGAGGCAACATGTGTGTGTGGAATCAAGCATGTCATTGTCATACTGTCAATGCAACGGCATCAACAACAGACCAACCAAGGGCCCATAACATAACGTATGTTGCTTGAAACCAAGATGCCTTTTGTTTTGTTTTGTTTTGCTACCCTGTACATTTGTTGTCTGTTGTATTTTAATAAATACTTTTGGATATTCTGTTCAATTCGCCTTAATCACACATAACCTTTGGCATTCATCTGTTTACGCATGTTTGTCTTATGCAACAGTTGTCCGTCGACGTGCAGGTAGACACATAGACCCAGGCAAAAAGAATGGTGCCAATTTCCCCAGCCATTGATCTCGCACCAGCTTGTGAATTAAAATGTCATTGTTGGTTGCAGTATAATTACTCATCTGGGACACAACCCCAGTGGGTGGCTGGGGTTGCGTTGCCCAGGGCAACAACAGACGAGGTGACAAATACGTTCCATAGCAATGCAACACAGATGTTGGGAGATACGGATAATCACTCAGACGATTGTTGAATATGTCACACATATATGCAAGTCATTGCCCGTGTCTTTATAATGAGAACTAGTAAGGATACAATATAGTATTCATTTAATTGGTTAAACAAACATATAATTTGTATAATGTTATCAAATTGTAATGTATTTTTTGTACTATATAATTAATGTGTATTTTATATCAAACATACAAATCATGCCATGCTATTTAATGAAATATTTGGGATAGTAATAAGTTAAATAGCAAACGCTACTCTAACCACAACTAGAATAAATATTACCATATAGTTTTTGCCTTTCCGTTATTATGCTGCACAGTGCAGTAATACCCTATGAGCCTATTCGATCGGAAGACTTATTCTGACACCCAGTGGTTATTCTCTGCAATCACTAGCTCGAGAAAAAAACGATGACATCATTTCAGTGCTTTCGCGATGGTCTCTACTCTGTCTCGCTCTCTCTCTTTCTTTCTTTCTAGATATAATATCCGTAGCCTACCAAATAGATTTATTTTTAATACAAATCAGCAATTATGATAATACTGTAAACTCACCCAAATACATTAATATTTTCATTTTAATAAAGACATTTTTTTTTCCTGTTAAAAATTATCAAAATCCAACGAATCACACTGCAGGATATGCTTGCGTTTTGATGGCGGCCGTGCGACACAGCAGCAGCCAATCACGACAAACGTTTCCGTTCACGCACAATACGTGACCACGTAACCTTGCGTACGTGACGTCATCGTCACTGCAGTCTGCAGCGGACGCAGTAGCAGGAACTGAAGCAAGCACGTCCGTCTCAGCACATCTTTACTTGCCTACAAACAAAGGTAATTCATTTCCACAATGTTAGGTTAGGAGAGCGCATAAAAAGTAGCCATTTTGTACACGGAATCACAATGTCGCTTGCTCTCGAGGGAGACGTTTAGCTCGTGTGGCCTGTCTTGTTATTAGCCGAATGTTATGAAGGTTGCTAAATAATTAGCGTTGATGCTTTCGCACATTGTCTTCACGCTTTTTAAGCAACGATTCAACATGATTGATTACACCCTTAGAAATGGGCTTGGCTCGTTAAATGTTGACGTAGAGACCAGGTATGTTTGAACTGTCTTACACGAACTGTCATTATATCTGCTGAGACAAGCGCTCGCATCGTTTGCGTCCAAAACATAGTCCGGTTATTAACTGCGTGTATGCTTAAGTTAGAGAAAGACATTCACAGCAAAGCTCGTGTTCTTCAGTTCTCATGCCGCCAAACCACAAAAATAAAGTATGTACAGTACACATTGTGTTAATACGTAACCATAATCAATTTCATATTTAACTGTGGATGAAAAAATGAAGCGTGTGGTAAAAATGTAAGCGATGCATGTATGCACAGGTTACATTCGAGTGAATGGGAGAATGCCCCTGCCTATCAATATGACTGGACATATAGACATTGACATTTTTCGTCTTTATTCTCGCCCATGTCCTCTTTCCGTAACTGAGTTCCTTGACTGACATTCTAGCAGTCAACTGTCGGGTTTGGAAGCGTCGCGTGTGGCTGCCCTAAGAAGGGAATCAAGCAACCAGTTTCATAATTCCGATTAACTCATCAAACAAATGTATGTAAAATGTACCACATCTAAACATTGTTGTCAAAGTAACCTATGAGGTTTTCTTTGTTTCAGGCAAAAAGGCATAATGGCAGCACCATCTTACCCACTTGATCCAGATCTAATGAGGGAGGTCCTTGAATGTCCCATCTGCCTGGAGACCTTCAACGAGGACCAAATGAGACCCAAACTCCTCCAGTGTGGTCACACCGTGTGCCGCCACTGCCTGGAACGGCTGTTGGCCAACACCATCAATGGTGTGCGCTGTCCCTTCTGCAGCAAGGTCTCGCGCATGAGCAGTATCTCGCAGTTGGCCGACAACCTCACGGTGCTCAAAATCCTCGACTGTGCAACATCGTGTGGTGCGGCCGCCGCCGCCCTCATGTGCGGGTCCTGCTGCAGCCGCCTGCCGCGGCAGTACTGCCACGACTGCGCCGCCGTCCTTTGCGAGCTCTGTAAAGGCGAAGGCCATCTACACCGCGGTCATTCCGTTCTGCCCATTCGGATGGCTGCCGAGCAACGTCGGAAAGAACTGGGCGGCAAACTTTCGACCTTACGTGATATCATGGACGAAATCCAGAAGAAAAAGACAGCTATTGAAAATATTACCAAATCTTTAAGAGCAAAGTACCGAGCGGTGCAGCAGGATTACAAGGCGGCCGAGCTGCAGCTTCAAGAGGAGCTGAGTCGCTCTAGGAGGACATTCACTGCGTCAATGGCAGAGGTACAAAAGCTTAATGGGCAGGTCCTTGAGGAGCAGACGTATCTCCTTAACATTGCGGAGGTCAAGGTGGTCTCATGCTGCGACTATCTGACCATGCGGGCGAGGCAGAGCGACATCAGTCTGCTCAGGGACGACGGAGGCGGGTGCGAGGACGAGGAGCTCAACCTCAGGGGCAGCTTGCCCACCGTGTTTCAGCTGCACGAGCCAGAGTTGATCCGGACGGAACACTCCAAACCAGCAGAAGTGGGGCAGTTGACCACAAGCACGTACACGGTCGATACAGACAATTCGGAATGCGCTTCGGATGTTGCGCTGGAGGGTGACGTTGAGGGTCTACATGGGGCTGTAGGTGGTGCAAAGGGGGCTCCCTTGGATCTTTACCGAGATGTTGACATGGTTGCGGCGGTGGATGATAGTATCAGTTGCTCTCCTGGCACCTTTAAGTCAAAGTCGATGGACGCAGGGGGGGATTCACAGGGAGGCGCATGTGCAGGCCCCCCAGTGTGCCAGTTTGTGAAGAAGATGGGCTGCAAGGGAGCTCTTCCTGGTTCTTTCAATTTACCAGTTAGCATCTGCGTAACCCAGCAAGGGGAGGTCCTCGTGGCCGACCGCGGCAACTACCGAATCCAAATCTTCAACCGCAAAGGATTCCAGCGCGAAATCCGCCGAAACGCCAGCAGCATCGACAACTTTGTCCTGAGCTTCCTTGGCGCCGACCTGCCGAACCTCATGCCCTTGTCCATCGCCGTTACGCCTCAGGGTCTGATCGGCATCACTGACAACTACGACAACTCTGTCAAAATTTACACCATGGACGGGCAGTGCGTGGCATGCCACAAGAACCAGCTCATCAAGCCCTGGGGCATCACCGCAATGCCCTCGGGCCAGTTTGTGGTGTCGGACGTGGAGGGCGGCAAGCTGTGGTGCCTTGCCGTCGACCGCAACGTCGGCGTGGTGAGCTACAGTCGGCTCTGCTCGGCGGTGCGGCCCAAGTTTGTGACGTGCGACGCCACCGGGACCGTTTACTTCACCCAAGGACTGGCGCTCAACTTTGAGAAACGCCACAACGAGCCCCACCTCGAAGGCGGCTTTTCGATCGGCTCCGTGGGCGCCGACGGGCAACTGGGCAAGCAGCTCAGCCATTTCTTCTCAGAGTCGGAAGACTTCTGCTGCATCACCGGCATGTGCGTTGACGCCAACGGGGATCTGCTGGTGACGGACAGCGGCAGGAAAGAAATCCTGCAGTTTCCCAAAGAAGGCGGGTTTAAGGTTCTCATCCAGGAGGGACTGAACTGCCCTGTGGGGGTGGCCACCACACCCAAAGGGCAGTTGTTGGTGCTGGACTGCTGGGACCACTGTGTCAAAGTCTACACATATATTCAAAGAAGGCACTCGTCCACCTCGTAGAGGTGTGAACCGCACAAAGTATGAACGGAAGCATCGTTTTCTTAGTTGTTTGCAAAAGGTGCACATAGAAGAAGTATATATATTTTTTGTTTTAACTTATCCTCACAACAACTTGGGCAACAGAATTTTTAATTGTGTCTGGAGACACACGTCTGTCGGGTCAAAGTCATGCTACATTTGTGTATTCTAACTTTGGCATGAACGATCTTGCAATACGTTTTGTAGCAACTTACAATGTAATAAATTCCAGAAAATCTTATAATGGCTGAAAATTAATACAATTTACAATTAACTCAAAAAATGTAATAAAACACTATAATGTAATAAAATTAATGTAGTAAAATCTGGACTGATATTGTAATAATTTTTTTTTACAGATAATGTAATATTTAATTGCATTATGCCCCATTACAATAACACAAAAACTCTTGTCAATAAAACATGAACATAACATTATTAAATACAATTAAAAAACAGGTACATTTAACTGTAATCAAGTGGGTGTAGCTTACAATGATTAACTCTGTTGAGTCGGTTTAACACTAAACAAATCAACTGTCAAATAACTCCCAACACTGAACTCTGAATTTAAATCAGACGTTAAAAATAGACTTTGGGGTTTGAAATCAACTCTGAAATATTTAACACCTAGATATTAACACTCAAATGTGTGCTGTGAATGTAAAAAAACATTCTTAGATTGTCAAAACAAAATGTAGAACTTTGGATTGAAAACGAACATTATTACATTACTGGGTTTTATTACATGTTTGATTGACTTAAGTGCAAATGTTTACATTATCAGGAAATTAATCAATTGCAGGGCGCTACAACTCAGCTTTATATTTGAGAGTACAGGCACAGGGTGTCTGAACAAAATAAGTTTCACCTTTTATAATTGATTTCGATTTGCAATACACGAAAAACACTAACGAGAGATATAACTGCATTCACACGTGAAATAGTGTAAATCTGGGCTTTGAGCCAGTGAAGCACTTTATTGTGGACTCATTTTAATTGCACATTGACAGCTTTAAAGTTTTACGGTGCAGTTTGCTAATAACATGCTTATGACTTTGGTAAACTGCATTCAGTAACTTTCAGGGAGCACGCACGTCGTATTGTGTTATATGCACTATGTGACTCATTTGCTGTGGGTGGGGGTTGGTTGGGTGTTTGGGGGATGCTGTGGCATATTACAATAGTTTGTGTGGTTTTGTAGGTTTTCATTCATATTGGCTTGGTCAAGTTTAGAAAAACGTCATTTATGTAGCTGTTAAATGTGCACTTTTTGCTAAGCTTAACAGAAGAGTGGAAGTGACTAGTGAGGCTGTGAAATGTCAACATTGACATCAAGTGCGGATATGGGCAAAATAAGGGCACACAAACAGGAGCTCAGAACATTCAGAGATCACATTAATATAAAGTGTTTTGTTTCTCTATAGCCATTCAAGGGAATTCAGTCAAATGTCTTATTATATTTGTGGGGAGAACCATCTCATCTGTCCGATCTGATCTTTTGAGATTTTAGAATGATATCGTATGGCAATTTATTTAGAAAACCCCAAAATTCTTGATGTGCATCTCAGCCAAAATAGCTGGAAAATAGTTTGGTTTGAATGTTATTGTTTTCATATGATTTTCCCCACCCCCCCAAAATATTTAAGAACGGAGCAAAAAGAAAATGCTTTTTCTTAATTGTACGTATGTACAGGTACATCCCATATTCCTCTTGGTGTTTACGTCCTATTTCTTATCATACACTACAAAAAGCTACAGATCAGATACTATAAAGATCTGTAGCTCCTTATATCAACACAAAAACATGTATTCTACACTCACCAGAGATAAATATAAACACACAATTGTCATTGCTTCATCAAAACTAAAGAGATTGCACACGATATTAATTGAGCAATATGTGTGTTATTGTGGTTGCCGTTAACAGTGTTATGATTTGATTTTGATTAGAAATGGCTTTCACTATGACGGAGCGCACATAATGGCAAACTACAACTTCAATAATAAACTTTTAAAAATGGAGCATTTTGTAAAGGAATGTTTTTGTATTTATGGCATAAAAAAATATGGGTCAAATATTTGAGAATTCCTGTGCTTACTACTTTTTAGTAAGTGCTTACTTACTAAAAACAACACGTGCTAGTGTATATGGCACAAACAGTAGCCATAAAGGTATGAACCATTTAATGTTTTTTTTTTTTTGTGTGGGGGGCGGGTTGTATAAAAACCTACATAAATATGTCTGCTGTAAAACAATATGCACCTTTCAGCCCAGGTTGTGTTCATAAGAGCACATTGTTTGAGCCTTAAAGATGACTGCACTTAAAACTGTTACATACACATATAGACAGTGCACACGTGTAAGTCAAGTGAATAGGAGATGTAAATCACTACATTTTAGTCAGGCAGAAAAGTATATAAACAGACAAAAAAAAAAAAAAAAAGAAGTGTCCTTGTGTCAGTGTGCTGAACATCAATGTGTGTTGGTCATGTTGTATTTTTATTTTTTATTTTGTACGTGTCATTTCATCCTGCAATTGGCATTGTTAAAACATTTGCATTAGGCCCTTGAACTGAACTTCCTGAACTCCATGTCTCTCAGGTGCTCTGGAGCATGCGACTTTCACAATGTGTTGAACAAATGGACAAAAAAAAAAATCGTGCTGTGGTCCAATCTGTGTTTGAATTATTGATTCTCGAGTGCAATAAACATTTCTGAAAAAAACGTAACATTATTTTTATGTTTTTTTTTCTAAATGACAATCATTTTTAAAGATACACAAAGAGTTGTGTTAGCCAAGCAGCTTTAAGAAACCTCTAATTCAATGAATGTCATCATCATTACAAGCATATTTTTGTTCAAATTAAACATTTAATCAGGCAAAAAAATAATCATTTCTAACTAAAATGTCCAAATATTAAGGACAAATCAGAACTCAGAGATACGCTGTAAATTTGTTGCTACACGGCTGTAGAAAACGGCCCCCATGTTGCGAGTAACGGTATTTGGTCATTGTCATGTAAGCGCTGAAATAAGTATACAAACGCTTTTAATGTAAAAGTTCTTGTGACGTTTTACTCACTGTGCATTTCATCTCACCTTTCTGGTACTGGAGCCAGAGCTGCTGCTGGGCCTTCCTGCTCGGGAAGGAGATGCTGCAGCTGAGCTCGGAGCCGTACAACGCCTCAGACACGTAGTGGCTGCCATATTGCCTGAGGAATGCCAGCAGCTCCTCGCGTGTGCTCTCTCCTGACAACGTTTTTAGAACCTTTGCGAAACCTAAAGGGTCAAGAACCAACACATTAATGTAACAATCCAACCACTGCACTGCTACAAATAATGGCACTGGCTGGAGTTATTAATTGATTCCAGAGTGAGGAGGTATGCAACCCTAAAAAATATATTTTTCACAATATGTTCTATGCAGCTCCACTAGTCTAAATATGGTATTCTGGTTAATATTGCTTTAGTGGAATATGAATTAAGCAGCAAAATCCAACCAGGGGGCGGCCATTTTGCTCATGTGTCAGGTAAGAACCAATCAGAGCGCAGCTTTAGAAAGGTGAGCTGTGATTGGTCGTTGCCCGAGCAACTGTGATGTCATCTTCAGTCAACAGCAAGTGGCAAAATGGCCGCCCCCTGAGATGGACAAAAACGACTCGTGAGGTCACATATTACATATTATTGTCAAGAAATGTTAAAGGTTGACTTTCACTTTAAACATTTTACAACTGATGTCAAGTAAACTTGGAAGAAAAACACATATTAGGGAGAAATGTGATCAAAAGGCAAGAACCCAGGCAATCAGTAGGAACAAATGAGTCAGCTCCCCGTAACATAACCATGAATGTACACAAAATTGTTCTCAAGAGTCAAATAGAACGCTCATCATTGGCTCCACATAGTAAACGAGTTCTCTGTGCAGGATCAAATAGGATCGTATGCTAAGTCGAAACACTCTGTTTTCATTTATATGTGTTTATGTGCTTCCTTAGGGTCTGCTATTTTGGTTAGCAAAACAGTACAGAAGTCCTTAACTCATTCACTGCCACAGACTTCAAAAATTCATTTGAACAATTTCTATTAGTTTACCATTTTTTTTTCACTTAAGAGTATGACAACCTAGAAGAAAATTATTGTACATTTAGAACAGATATAACATTTGTGATTAATTGTGAGTTAACTATTGAAGACATGAGATTAATTACAATTACAAATTTTAATCGCCTGACGCCCCTAATTTTTAATAATCTTTTCTTTAAAAAATAAAATAAAATAAAATATTATTTTTTTTAAAAATGTCTAGGTTTTCATACTCTTGTTAACAAAAGTGGAAAAAAAGTTAACTATGAAGAAATAGTTCAAATGAATTTTTGACGTTTATCGCCGTCAATGGCAGAGAATGAGTTAATATCTGTGTGAGTTAATAACAGTCTAGATACTATTTCATTTTGATGGGGAAAAAAGTGTCTATTTGAGGGAGGCATGTATTTTTCTTACATAAACACAGACACTACAATTTCGTTGAAAATCAAATATACGGTACAATAAATTCTCACCACTATTCATAACAAATGTAATCCCTAGTCAATCCCGTGTGTATTTCTTTAGCTAATGCTGAATCTATTCTTAGTTCACAGTTCAACAGCTGTAAATAAGCAATGCACTCACCATAATCCAACACTTTTTGGCCCCACGTTTTGACATTGGAAATAAACCACCAGAAAAATTCCATTGTGTCTGGACTATATTTCCCATAATTCTTAGACCCGGAAGCGGGAAGTAGTTGTACTTCTGGTATGGCGAAAACATGCCTTGCCTCCTAGCGATTTATCAGTTTCATTTATTTACTGTGTCATACAAATCGCTATGACAACTGTGAGTGACACGCACATGGGCCAAACAACTAGCTTGCTGACTGGAATGGAGTAAATGAAGTCGACGTCGAGTCACTGATAATAATGAAAGCAGGGCTGAACAGCTGCTCTTTAGCGGCGGTAATGTTTCTCTCAAGCTGACCTGAAGCCAGAGTGATGGAGCTGAGTTTGACTTTGTACAAATTGCTGCGCACTCGCCACTGTTGAACCATGGGGTAGCCTGCGGCCTCGTTGAACTTGGCATCGCCTGGAAATGACGCACAATGGGTAGGGAGATGAGATTTTTCAGGTACACAGAAAAAAAGAAAATTAATGCATTACAAATAATGAACAGGAAAAAAATAAGCATCTGAGAACAAGGTGCATGATGATGTGGCTTCAATTCTGGTGAAAGCATCAACCCAAGTAAAAATGTTTTATGTGCCCAAATACTGTAGTAATTTAACTATTGGATGGATTACGAGCAAGGGTGGAAGTGAAGATTTTATTTCTCCAAGGAGCTCTAATTAAAAAAAAAACATTTAATGATGAAACAGAAGGTTAACTATACATTGTGGCTGTTCATTGAAAACCCCCCACAAAGTTTGATTTACTTTACATGTAAAAGACTTTTCTACCTTCAAGGTATTTAACTAATGCGCTTTAAAGTGGAAGTCAAGTAAAGCATTTTTTTTTTTTTGCAATGTTCTGAATTATATATATTTGACATGTGCCCCCACTAGTCTATACACGGTATTTTGATAAATATTGCATTGACAGAGGAAGAATATTAAGAATATTAATCCACCTGCCATTTTCACATTCTATCGCTATCGACTGGAATTGACGTCAAAGTTCCCTCGGGCTCACATTGCAAACGTCACGTGACCAAACCCAGAAAACAGGCAAACTGCCCCTCATAGGTAATGCAATAAACAGAAATGTTAAAACATTAAATTATACCAGTTTTAAATAACATGCTTAACTGCCAGACAAGTGTAAAATAAAACAAACCTCCGTTAATATAAAATAATTATCACAAATTTATTAGATTTCTTTCATTTTTAAAAATGGCACAGTCATACCCCTAGTTTTAAATTATAACAACATTTTAAATTTTCTGGTCTTCAAAAACCTACTAAATACTGCAGGTATATGAGCATGCATTGGAGTGTTTGCAGTGCTGCTTAAAGATAATCAAAACATTTTCAACAAGGGAAATTACTGATCCACTGTTTGTTTTTGTTTAAAAAATATATATTTTTGTATATTTATCATTTTGGGTAGCAGGCAATTTACTTTTTAGCTCCAAGACATCAATTCTTAATGCTTAATTCACCAACTAATTATTATGCTATCTCCCTAACACCTTTACTTTTTTAAATTTTATTATTATTATTTTTATCCTTAAATGCCTACATTAAATTCTGATACTCCCAACAAACACACTCACCCGTGAGGAGGTCCAGGTTTGGCAGCGGTTCTGACAACACACCTCTGCATTGTTCCTCAACTGGCAGGGGGAGAACCATGAGGCCGTCGGCTAGCTGGGGGAAGTCCTTAACGAAGTTGTTATCTCTGCGGGGAGCAACAAGGAAGATTAACCCACATCAACCTGCGCTGCATACTAATTTACTCAAAAGTGGTGCTTTGGCGAAGCGAGGGAAAATAAACTCCCTCTAACGAAGAACAAAAGTGAGTCTCCGAGCTGGGGCAGACATCTACTAAATTAATTATAGAGGATCTAGAGATGTCATTGTTGGCGCCCACTAGTGGCGGGGAAAGGAAGAATGATTTTTGTAGCGGTGTTGTCTGTGACACTGGAAGTAGCAAAAAAAATAAGAAAAATGGAGAGACGAGAATTGACCATGCAGAGTGCTGTCTACTACAAAATGTGAAAAATGTGAATGCAATACCCTTTTGGCCAATGTTAGCCCCATAAAGTATGAGAGATGCCATTTCAGAAAATAAAGAGTCGTAAGAGACAGTGTGTGCGTGTTATACGCTCCGCATTTGTCCAATGGATAAACTGCTTTGGGCTTTTTATGACCTAAATGAAGCCAGCTCGCTTTCATTTCCTCCACACAAAAAAAAATGAGTTGTCCCGCCGTATTGAGCAAGCCCGGGCGAGCAGCAGCTGCAGCGACAGCAAACTATTCCCCATAATAATCCACTTTTATGGAAGTGAGCACGCGTGCCGCGGAGACTCCGGGGACCGTGATTCACTCTTCATGGTTTCAATTTTTCATCTTCTCACATCGCCTTCTCTGAGCACCGAGCCTTGCGAGTCTTGCCACGAAGTCGTGATTGACTCAAAGGCAGGCAAAGTGGGGAGCAAGAAGTGCTTCGAAAAGATTACAGACGCTCACATTTAAAACACTGATTGGAGAGAAAGACGGATGGTAGTGTTGAGAACCATTTCTGATCCGCTAAATCCAAAGTTTGGTTTTGGCGGTAGGGTCGGAAAGTTCACCACTTCACTCCTAAAATAATACATAGATCTTGTTTTTAACCTTGTGTAAAGTTCTGGACGAGCCATCACCTGGTCCCTTTATATTTAATGATTCTCATTTGAACTATTTAACGGATGTCAAAAAGATCAAAACACGGCCGTGGAGGCCTTTCCTACCAGATGCGGAAGAAGGTCTAATGTGTCCAAATGGTGGCTCTGCCTAGCCCATATGACAACAAGTGACTCTATGGTCTTAACTGGATCCAACTAAATATGTGTGCCATTGATCAGAAAGCCAAGCAAGAGCGCGAGCACAGCAATGCAAACGGCCTAGCTCAAGTCGAAATCGAATTATCGGTGACTAAGAGGTGCTTTCCATTGTGGCTAACATCTCATCATAAGATTTGGGTAGGTTCTGCTAGAAAAGCTTACCCCGAGCAATGTAGAACTTGGTTTCAATCAAGTTAAGGCAGAACAATCCATAAAACCCCCAAAACAGCCAAACCTTAATTCATTTACTTAATTAAGGAGGTCAGGGTACGTGAAGAAAACCTAATCACGGCGAGAGCATGGAACTCAACAGGAAGGCTGGAGTTAAGATTTGAGCCCTGAACCACTAAGTCAGGGTTTCCCAACCTTTATTGAGTCAAGGCACATGTTTTACATACGAAAAGTCTCACAGCAAATTGCAAAACAAAATTGCTGCAAAATGTATCTATCTTAACTCATTCACTGCCATTGACGGCTATAAACGTCAAAAATTCATTTGAACTATTTATATTAGTTTAACTTTTTTTTCTTCACTTTTGTTAACAAGAGTATGAAAACCTAGGGGAAAAAATATTGTACATTTAGAACAGATATACAATTTGTGATTATTCGTAAGTTAACTAGTGGTCATGCAATTAATTACAATAAAAAATGTTAATCGCCTGGCGCCCCTAATTTATAATAATCTTTTCTTTTCTTTATCGCGTCAGGCGATTCCATTTTTTAATTGTAATTAATCGCATGACTTCAATAGTCAAGTCATGATTAATTACAAATTTTATATCTGTTCAAAATGTACAAATTTTTTTCCAGGTTTTTATATTCGTTAACAAAAGTGGGAACAATTTTAAACTAATAGAAATAGTTCAAATTAATTTTTGACGTCTATAGCCGTCAATGGCAGTGAATGAGTTAAAATACTGCAATGATCATTTTTCATTCTGCCACATAGTGGAAGAGCATTTAATTACATTGCTCCATGCCCGTCGAGGATAAGCTAACGTGCAAAAAGTTTGCATACGCATGACACAAGCAGCTTTCATCATTTTCCCCTTGATGGAGTGAATAGTTTACACCATGTAGTCCCCAGCCACATCACACTGACTGCTGTCTACACACCTTGTAGAATAATTCCTGCTTCTTAATAATGTCCGCCATCAACAGGTCTGCGCTCCTCTCGGCATTTCAATGACGGCCACATCTACAAGCAATGAATGGGTCTGCTCGACAATGCCAACACTGTAAGCCATGCAGGATCCATGTGTGGCGAGCACTTCCCAAGACTCCCTAATCCTTCCCATAGTAGCCGAGTACTGAATACAAATCTTTGGCACGGGGCGCCACAAAGAAGTCATTGTCAAGTGTCTCATCTGCTTTAAGCAACATCACTTTAATTGGATTCAATGGCATTAGCATGCGTTCATGTAGCATATAACTTGGGATAATAATAATAATAATAATAATAATAATATGCAATAGTCCATATCTGTTAATAAATAGCATATTGCAAAAAAAAAGAAAAAAAAAAGAAAACCCCTTTTATATAATAATAATATAATAATGATATAAATAAATGTATGATAACATGATAAATGGATACAAGGGCTGGGCATTTTCTTCCTTTTTTTCATTCATTGAATACATAATTAAGAAAAATACTATAATATATGTATTTAGGTATTCATATATATATATATATATGAATTATTATATGAGAAAATGGACAATCATTGTCAATTTTAGTACAAATCAAGGAGAAGCAGCAATAATACAACTCTCCACTAGAGGTCACTCTTTCTCTGCATCAAAATAAAAGATCCATGCTTCCAGCACAAATGGGATCAACTTCATTTTTCTGTGCTTTATATAAGACTGCAGCACGCAATGTTCTTACACATTGATTAGGAAGAACTGTTATGCAGCAAACTTTTTAATGTATTCTTGGAATATCAATTCAGTTGCATGTCAAAGACTGGCACGAAATGAAACGGGCACACACAAAACGTTAGCGGAAATGCGAAGCGGCAAGACGATGGCCACTTTGCCACAAAAAAGCGAGAGACCATCAAACGTGGACAAGGCACATCTCTTGTGTGTCCTTGGTGGCCTCCTGGAATAACGGTGGTGTTTTTGAAGGGTCCTCCAGTCGCCACAGGGTGCCAGTGCAGTGCAGGTCAGAGGATGGTTATGAATAGTGGGTGAAGGAGAGCAGGGACTGATAAGCTGTAAGGATGTTTGAGAGTGATGTCTCTGCTCTGGGACTTAACAAACATACTTCACCGTCAAGTCGGCGGTACTACAAGACGTTGGTTGGCTAGCGCTATGCAAACTCTATACAGTAAGTTAGGGATGGGCAAGTACCAATACAAGGCCTTATTTCAATGTATCCGTATTTGCGACTTTGGCCGATATCCTGAGTAGAATATTAAATTGCCATTAATTTTATGCAATTTTAAGGAAAAATGCTATATTGAGATATATGTGTTTTTTTTTTTCAAATTACCTGTCATTGTTTTTTGGGGTAGTATCTAGTACTAGTAGTATCGGTACTTGGTATCATTATCAGTGACTACTCAAAAGTTGAGTACTTGGTCTGATCCACACACACACAAAAAAAAGCAACTTCATCCTGCTATGATTATAACAATTTCACTCGAGTATTTGATATTTAATATGAATTAATTAGACATTCTTCCTTGATAACGGCTCCAACCTTTCAATGTGGAGTTAGCATGTTCTAACTGTGCTTCATTTTTCATTTTCATAAAAAAATAAATAAAAATCATGCTTTAAAAAATAAATTAAAAAAAGAAATGAAAGGGGGCAAGAAAGATTTATTAAAACTTCTTAACATCTGCCCCCAATTAACCCAAAATAAATGACAGCTATGATCAAGGCACACTTACAAGAATTAACAATTTTACAAAATTTATTGCTATCAATATCAAATATATTTCTTTAGTAAGTGTGCTTTTATACATTTCTTGAAGATACAAATGGACGGAGATGTTTTGATTTTACAGTCCAGATTATTCCACAGATTGGTCCCCTGGTATGACATCCATTTTTCTTTTTGTTTTGTTTTTTATTGTGGTTTACAAGAAAATAAATAAAATAAGTTCCTCTTAATTTCTACCCACGTTCTCTCTTTTTAAAAAATATCTGTTTTGGAAGTTATTTGGTAAAATTTGGCGATAAGCCTCAAACATAATTTTTAGACGGTTATATTCCACCAAGTCATTGAATTTTAAGGATAGATTAGACCTTCTTCCGCATAACAGAAGAGGGCTCCACAGTTGTGTACTCGATCTTTCTGGCATCCACTAAATAGTTCCACTGAGAACGTGCAGTCTTCTGGTCATTACCGTTCATATAATATAGCAAGCATTAAGATACAAGAACCAATGAAAGTTCCCACCAGAACTTTACAATGTTCATCAATCATAAAACCTAAAAAATGTATTTTCATACGTCCTTTCTCTCACCGTTCATCCGTGCACAGTCAATGTTGCGTGAATGTCACTGAGGTGTTGTGTCACCATGTAAGTATATTAGATATGGGTCAATAGAAACTAATAGTAAAAAAAAAAGAAAAGAAAAAAGAAATCTGATAATGTCACTTATTCCTAAATGGGTATAAAACCAGCAGCGTAAAAGCAGCCTAAAGCAAACAATGTCTCCAGATGCTCCATATCTTGCTCCATCTTCTCCGTGACGTGAAAACAATCCCCGTTCTTTCAAGGATTTGATCGTTTTTTAAAAGATAAGCGGTCGTCGCGGCAGCCGCGAGGAGATTATCATAATTGTGCTTTTGCATGTCTCGGCGTAAAGAAGTCATCAGCCAACTCGCAATCGTCGCTCTCCGCACATCCAGTGGCATAAAAACATAAAATAAAACAAGCCACAAAACAGCCGGGGCGCAGCGTGGCGGCAATTTCTGCGGCTGCCTCGTTGTTAGGATTCAGCAAAGAATGAGATAATTAGCTGGCGTGTCAAAAGGGAGGCACTGACAAAAGGAAACGTGAACAAATAACAAAAACAGCAGTGAAAGTTGAGCGAAGAGTTCATCAGTTCATGTTTGCAATTTTTCTTGATGATAGTATTTGTGTGCAGTCTTTTTTTTGTTTTTTTTTTGCATTTACAGAACTTTGCTTATTTGTAAAAATGGAAATATCGTCACGACTGAACTAACTTGTGGCCACTATTGGAGAGTTTCAGCCAGATTCCACAGGAATTTTAGAATGGACATCTAATAATATAAAATGTTACATTACACAGAAATGTTGCTATTTTCCAGTTATATGCCAAGTTCAGATCGTGTTTGCAAGTAAATCTTCTGAACAGGAGTAATGTGTACCGAATACAATCTTTGTTGTTTGCTATTCATAAATGTGCCTATAATTGTGGATATTTTTTTTGAAAACTTGTCAAAAGCCAAAGCAATACAATTACTGCTTTGGCGATGGATGTCAATTACTATTTGTATTCACTATTCACAAACATCTAACTGAAGATTTATTTAATTGGGATTTGGTGCGCAAATGTAAATGACTTGAACATTGTTTGTTTGTTTGGTTTTCCAACATTACGCTGCTACACAAACAAATCGTATCCTTGAGCTGTACATACAAGTGAAACGCAATGTAAATATGCATTCTTTATGCCGCCACATTGGCAGATGCCTGCCTTTTTTTTTTTTTTGCACAGTGTTGAAATGAACTCCAGTGGCCGGGGGGGTGCATTACCATAGAGATTGCGCGTTCCTAATGCACGGTGAGGAAAGGAGAGTAGCATTCAAGGCAGCTAGCTGTGCAGCTAATTCGGAGGCATTACTTTATTTTTTTTACACTTTGCTGCTTCTTTCATGTTTTTTTATTGCAAAAAAAAATCGAAGTAGAAATCGATCTGTCGCCGGCCGGGGGGTCGGGGGGGGGGGGGGCATTACCATAGAGATTGCGCGTTCCTAATGCACGGTGAGGAAAGGAGAGTAGCATACAAGGCAGCTAGCTGTGCAGCTAATTCGGAGGCATTACTTTATTTTTTTTACACTTTGCTGCTTCTTTCATGTTTTTTTATTGCAAAAAAAAAAATCGAAGTAGAAATCGATCTGTCGCCTGGACAAATTTGCTTCCTCTGAGGAAACAAACGTAGCATAGATTGTTTTGTTTCTGTTTAAGCGGGCCAAAAGCAAGGAGCAATTGCATGAAGCGAGTAAATGGGCATGAACGTTGCTTAAGCAGCAGTTTAGTTTTTTCCACCCCCCCACCAGTAATTCGATGCAATGCGTCAATGGTCTTTCTCAGTTTTATATACAGTTTCAATATTTGCTGCCACGACAGGCATCGAGCACTTTATGGCCACAACTATGGGGCCCTTTCATGGTAGACAATCTGGCAATCTGGTGTTGGGGGGCGTCAGAGTGAGTTTGTTAATATAAGGACCCTATAATGTAATAATTTCATGAAAATGTTATCAAATTTGCACTTAACTCAATCAACAAATGTGATAAACTAATAACGTAAAAGTTTCACCAATAATGTACGCGCACTAAAAAAAAAAATCCTGACTGATGTTGCAATAATATTTTACCGAAAATGTAATAGCTTTTTACATTATTAAATAACTCAAACCTCCATTTAAATCAAACAGTGTTAAAAATTTACTTTAAATCAACTCTGAAACATTTAACACCAACATTTTAACACTCCATGTTTTTTCTGTGATTTTAAGATTCTCAAAACACTAAATGTAGAACTTTGGATTGAAAATGAACATTACATCAGACGCGCATTTAGCCCATTATTGCGTGGGCTATATATATATATATATAAATAATTTGATTACATTATTGGTGAAATTATTACATTATTGGGTTTTATTACATTTTTGATAGTTTAATGCAAATTGTATTACATTTTCAGGAAATTACAGCATTATAGGGTGCTACAGGGTAAAAAAAAATCAAAAATCAAAAACATTTGTTTCATTAATAAAAACAATATTCCATTACACACGTACAACTTTATCTGCATTAAAAAAAAATTCCAGTAACTTGTTTCCCCTCCCTTCATCAACAATACATTGTTGAAGCCACTGTCGCAAATAATCAATTCTGTCAATGAGTAATTAAGAATAGACATGAGGGACATTAAGGTACAATTAGCTGTCATTACGTTATCTGCCAACCTGCCAGTCAATGTCAAACCGGCAAACGGCGATCATAATCACAAAATAAGTCATTTGCCATTTCGCCTCTGCTAAGGTGGGAGAATACTAAATGCCGCCGACTTTGTAGCGTTGGGAGAAAGTGAGAAAAAAAAATATTATGAATAATGTATGAAAGGTAAATGTTGGAAAAGTAGGATGAAAGGACAGAGACAGATAGCAGACCGGAGGGGGAAGTGAAATTGCAAACACCGCCACTGCGAAGTTCACTGCCTCACCAGGAGTTCATTAATCAATACTAAAACCATCCAGCTTCTAATTCAGACTTTTTAGCCCAAGTCCAAAAACGACTCCTCACATTTTTTTCCTTCATTAAAAGCTAGCAGGCAGCTGAAGGCATCTATCAACGCCAAGCATTGTTAGCTGCCTCCTGTGAGGCAACTCCATCAAATGTTGACGCTTTGATGCCTTATGCTGAATATTCTCATTTGTCACCCTGCGGTCCGCCACTGGTTCGACTGACAGCTCCGCAAGGTGATTTTTTTTTTTTTTGATGTGTGCAGTCTAGAACGGGCTCAATCGCAGCTTTTTGGATTGTTATTTACAACGAATGAATGTTCAGTGAGACGGTAAAAGTGTCAAAAACGACTGGAAAATTGGATTCTTATACATTCGGAATCTTGTCTCTTATTTGGCCTCAGTCTGACACTTCATACCGTTAGATATGAATTGTCTTTATTTTGAATGGTCAATAAAAGAGCACCAAGTAGGTTTTCCAGTCTCAATAATCCAAAAAGTGTTGGAGAGCAGAGGTTGCAAGTGTGAGAAAATTGTAGAATTCGGACAGCGTGCCACCGTGTTCGATTTTTGCATTGACGTTTGTTGTTTTCGCAATTTTGCTGCTTAAAATTACATCAAAACTGTAGTCGATGGCAGCTATGGTTCCACACTTGGATTTAAACTTCGATTCAAATTACACACAAACGAATAATGATTTGATACATACACTTGAAAAGACATGTTTTTCGGCACAAGCAAATATTTTGGAATTTCGCACTATTTTGGTCAATTCCGCAATCAATTGTGGGTAAAACACTTCGACCTTCGACCTAGGGCAAGACCAAGACTTTTGTAGTTTGAGACCGAGACAAGACCAAAACTATATCAAAGAAAAATCACATTAAAAACAAAACAACAACAACAACAAAAAAAAAGAGTACAGAATGATTGCCGTTAGCTCGGAAGATTAGCAAAAAGGAAGGGAGGAGAAGAGCTTACTTTTGCGTATTGTTTTGAAATGGGGTGTCCTGATTTTTACTTTCCCAGCGTAGTTAATTTAAGGGTTACTTAACCTTTATGCTTCCTTTCAACGTCCCGATTAAAGTTGCACATTATATTTTGCATTCTTTTTCTCACTGATCACTGTAATACTGGCCTGTTCATGACCGGTCTTGATCAAAAATCCAGAGTCCGCCAAAACCGAGTAAAAAATGCCTTTATCTCTAGAACTCCAACATGAGCTAAACGTTGTGTACAAAGCCTTAATGACGCTATTAGCGAAACGTCTTACGCCACATGATTGTAGTCCGATTTGGACACCACAGATACGTTGCTGACAAACAGTGACGGTCATGGCTGATTTTTGAGTTATGAGTTGCAAAACAAGTCATTGCCTCGTCTAGTGTGACATTCAAAGAATGCCGATCAGGTGTCCACAAAACAGAAAATCTGCTGTCAGGCTTTAAAAAAATATATATTTGGAGTGTATATTTTTAATAAAAAAAAATAAATAATCCAAAAAACCCTACTGCATATATTTCAAATGCAACCCAAGGTGTTAGAGGTAGATACATTCAACATCGGTCAGTGCTTTTGGCCTCATAACACTGTAGGGGTGGGAATCTTTGAATGTCTCACAATTCGATTCGATTACGATTTTTGGGTCTGATTTTCGATTGAGAGCGATTTTTGATTCAAAATGATTTGATTGACAATGATTTTTGCCTCAATCTATAGATGTGCAAGGAATTGTAATGATCTACTCCAGTCTGACTCGCTAATGCTAATTAGCGCGCTACTCGCGGCACTTTTATCACTCAAAAGAACGGCTCCACACTGCAAAAAAAAAAAAAAACTTTTATTGGAATAACTTGATCGTGACTTTTTCCTTCTACTCTCTAATGTGGCTACAACTTAAAGAGTGTATTAGACCGCGTGGAACAACACTGCCTCTAAGTGGCCAAATCGGGTACAACATGAACAGCGCTCCAAATAAAGGCACACACAGACAAAGGCAAGACGGTATGAAATAATTTAAATAAAATCGATTTTGGGACATTAAAGATCGATTCTGAATTGTACTAAATGGGAATTGTGATTCTTATGAGAATCGATTTTTTGGGCACACCCCTACTGGTCTGCAAAAAAAGAAAAAAAAGAATGACAAATGTTTTCTGCATCAGTTTTCCACACTGAAGACAGTGGTACCATTCATTTTGCCCCACATGCATTTTGGTAGGCTACTCGGTAGTGCACTGGCCCAGCCACGTGGCTTAACGGGAGGGAACACTGCACACTACTAAGTTGAAAGATAGGTTCCGAGAACAATAGCTGAACTGCCAAGGGATTTACAGAACATACTGTATCTATTAGACCACTCTAAGAGGACGAGTCACCCCACTTTGCTGCAAGGATATTTGTATTATTTTTTTTTATCACTTTTTTTTTCACAGCCAGTGGCTTTGAAACAGGTGACGGTTATCAGGAGCTTTCAAGGACCAGCTAGAGGTAAACTTATCCTCAACTGGTTGCACAACAAGGCTCAGTACTGTATACAATCTGTTAGATGCATCCTAGACTCTCCGAGCCATCTTTCTACTCGGCAAGCATTTTTTATTCCAATTGCGGCTACTGGCATGTGAACATTTCTTCAGCTTTACCTTGACAAAATAACAATCATGTATTTGCTTTTGCAGATCAACCTACAGGATGCCAAAGTCTGTAAAGTAAGTATACACTGCTTAACAAAGATGCATTTTGAAATTAACCTGTAAAGTAATAAAGTAATTTGTTATATTCATTACTGTATGCTAAGTAAATGCAAGTACTTCTTCTACCCCTTACATTACTTTAATATGCCGGAACAACATTACAAAAATCCGATTTTTGTGAGGGGAAAAAAGTCAATTTACACCCCCCCCCCCCCAAAAAAAAAGTGAGCAGATAGAAAAAAACGAATGAGATATTGTGATTCTACATCGAAAACAACCCTAGAAAGTTTTGTTGCCCCTACTTTGTTTACACATAAAAAAAGAACATTATTTTTTATGCAGAACCATGTAATTATTATGAAAACTTTTACACTTTGGGGGGGGGGGGGGGGGGGGTAACTGTTGCATTAAACCAAAGTCCCTATTGCATTTAAAAGTTCCCCCCACACAAGATGTTTGTGGTTGCTGTGGCTCAAGGGCCAATTTTGCTGTTTAACGTACCATTTTACTGCTTCCTTACCACTCACCATTTTCATTGAATCTTTAAACATTTAAACCCGTTGTTGTTCAGTGTCAAAACAAGTACTTGATTTGTAAAATGCATTGTGTCGTGAAAAAGCATACTTTTAATTTTAAAGGCATTTAAAAAAAAAAAAGTATTGATTAGTAATGATATTTGACTGGAGATGTTTATAAGTGAAATTGGCTGTTTAATCGATGCCCGTCAGTTTTTTTTTTCCATACAAACTCTAAACGATTGAAGGGTTCTTATATATTAAAAAAAAAAGTGGATATTAGACAATATCTTACCTTTCAACTTTAATGTTGAATAAAACCACACTTTTCTTTACATTAATTATGAATTATTTTCTCACAATAAACTTGTGCTACCAACTTTTATTTATTTATTTATTTTATTATTATTATTTTTTATTTCTGGAGAGCTCAGTATTGTTCATTCGGTAATTTTACCGATTTGACATATCATTGCTCTTTTTTAAATTTTAATTTATTATTATTTTTTTATTAATTTTAATTTTGTATGAGTATGTGCATGTGCGTGTGTGATTGTGTATTCATTAGTTCACCTAAAACCTATTAAAAAAATCCCATACCGTTCACCTAAGCCGAACACTTCAGAACCCAACCAGAGGTGTGAGGCCGTCAGGAGACCCGAGGAAGGACCAAAGAAAGGAAAGTGAAATCCAGCACCAACCAGACACCACCCACCGGGCCACCAACCAGAGTCCTTCACCAACCCCAGAAACATCCAAATTCCAACAAATCAGGCAGACCTCAAGAGACCAAAGACTGAGGAAAGGAAGGAAGGTGCTACCAACTTAAAGACTGGACGTATTGACTTTGAATGATATTTTGACCAAAATGCTTGAGCTTTGAATCAAGGGTCACCAGCATGTCACATTGTTGTCTCTGGTACAAGAGTTTCTTTATTTAGTCATTGCAACAAAGCACCAAACATTCTGTGCTTGTTGCTGCTAGTTTCTGCCCTAACTTTTCACTCCATTCATTTTTTTTGTTTCATTTTCGACTAAACCCTTATCACGGCCTCCTTTTTCCCTCCGGTCAAACTGGCTGCGAGCTCGCGGTAAGCCTCTTTTGCAACAGCTGTTATTAAGCCAGGTTTGCTTTAGGCGCCGCCTTGTCTCATACGAGCTGTTGACCAGCAAACAAACGCCTTCGGGAATGAACGCAAGCTCACTCAAGGACAAGCAACCCACCAAGCCTACACATGCAGCCTCCGAGTTACGCTTGCATCATTTCGTCCAAACTGGCATTGAGGAGCGCTCACACCATGTAAATTCTGTTTCACTTGTGTAACACTTTTTTTCCACCGATTAAGGCAGTTGAAGTGCTTCACACTGATGGCACAGCATCAGGAGCAATTGGGGGGCGGGGGGGTTTAGGGCTTCTGTATCTTGCTCAAGGACACTTGGACATGGTCTCAAAGGCCAGGGATTGAACTCACAGTCTCTGTGTTTGGAGACAACCACTCTACCCCTGAGCCATGCCACCCGCACGTCAAAGAAGAAAACATTTCAAAATAATGCCATTTTTAGTGATGTTATATTTTTCCCATAGTACTTATCCAAAGAAAAACATTCATTGCCAGATATAATTTTTTGGATATGTGGTTGTCATTGTTACGGCACACATATTGTCCAAACTGTAAAGGTAAACAATTTGAAGACAGATAAAAATACCTTTATAATTTATCTATACCAGTGGTGGGCAAACTCGGTCCTCAAGCTGATTCCAATCAACAGGATCGTTACCAAGCTTATGCAGAGCATGCTGTGTTGGTGAAGGGAAACATCCAAAACCTGCAGGATTCCGGCCCTCGAGGACCGAGTGTGCCCAACCCTGATCTATACGATATCTAATCTATAATCTATACAATCCTTCTAGACTGGACGGACACACATTTTCAATGAAAATCATATATCATCAAATGTCATCATGAATTTTGTATAAGAAATCGTTCTGCATGCAGGTAAATGTTTGAGAAAGAAAACCATCACGGCAGATGAAAGCATCTCACTCTTCACTAAACCGCTTGCTCTTTGACATGAACGCGTTGTCATGTATGACATATTGACAAAATGATTAAAGCACTGGAAAGAGCTTGACAAGGGCTTTAAGTTGACATATGACTTGACATGCTTTGTTGCGCATTGATTTTTGAATGAGCAATTGCAACCTTGGCTTCTTCCACCTACGGAATTGTGGTTTTAGTGTGCTTACAATGCACATTATAATGCAGCAATTCTACATATTTCCCAATGAGGCAAAGCAATCTGAATAAGATGCCACCATTTTAGGTTGTGATCTTAAAATTCGACTTCTTTCTTGTCACACTCGGGCGGTTTAGCGCTCCATCCGACCCCACTCGTCTCATGGCTTCTCATTAAGAAATGACCTCGTACCGTTTCCTGACTGGCTCCCCGCATTGGCAGGAGATAATTACTGGGAATTACAGCTAAACATACGGCAAGACAAAGTCGGCAATTACACATGTGTGACTCGCTTTGAGAAACGTGCACTTAATCGAATGCTTTCTCCACGTTACATAAGATGGGCTAGTGGACAAGCCTTTAGTCAGACTCCGTCTTTTCACTTCCAAAATTGTGCAAGTCCAACAGTTTGTATATGGCAAAGCAAATTAGACTTGACTCCATAGTGCCATAGTTAAAGTGAACAAAAATGAGATGTATGCAGTTTGTTGAGAAGCTGATTGAATACATATGTGTCTAATGTCCATTTTATCTGAAGACCATTTGAACAAAGGTTGTGCTTTTATAAGGGAAGTCAGAAGAAATGTAGAATGTCTTTTTAAATATAATCCTATTGTTAATTTTAGCCTTTAAATACCGTGTAGAAGTGTGGACAGACAAAAAAAAACACACAATTGTTTAGCAGGCGTTTCTCAAATCTTTAGTAAGTAAAACTGTCACTTTCCTTTCATTTCTTTGGTCCTTCCTCGGGTCTCCTGACGGCCTCACGACACCGGCTGGAAGTGTTCGGTTTAGGTGAACGGTATGGGATTTTTTAATAGGTTTTAGGTGAACTAATGAATACACACACACACTCGCACGCACGCACATACACATACAAAAAGAAAAAAGAGAGAGCAATGATGATGACATGTCAAATTGGTAAAATTACCGAATGAACAATACTGAGCTCTCCAGAAAAAAAAAAAGTAAGTAAAACTGTTTTTCAGCTTTTCCGCTCGGCCAAAGTTGAGCAAATCATCATAATAATAATAATAATAATTAACATTAGTAATAATTACATTCCCTAAAAAATAATTTATTGACTAACTCCATTACTCAATGGATGTAACTAATTACTAGGGACAATCATTATTGTGGTCCTTCATTTAAAAAAAAAAAAAAAGCTTTGCATATGTCAAATAATAGATTTTTTATTTTTATTCTTTGAACAGGGCAAATGCATTGCAAATGAGTGGAGCCGCATAGATAGATACTTATGGGGAAATCCGACTTACGTCAAAATTCGGGTTACATGGGATTGCGTAGGAACGAAACTCCGCCGTAACTTGACGACTCCTTGTACAATCTATTATATTGAAACACCATTAAAACACCCTCGCATTTGCAAAATACCCTTTAATGTAGCTACAATAAAGACTAAAGTGCCCTTTTGACTGATAGATTTAGACCAGAAGTGGGCGTCCAGGGCCGGAGTCCTGCAGGTTTTGCATGTTGCCCTTCTCCAACACAGCTGATCTATGATCAGCTCATCAGCAAGCTCTGCATAAGCCTGATAACGATCCTATTGATTGGAATCAGCTTGTGTTGGAAGTGTTGAGAGTCTTCTGCCCAGACTTAGTTATAACTGTTTAGATTTAGTCATAACTGTTTTAATTTCCTCAGTAGAGCTTGGTGAGTGTATTGAATGAGGTCTGGGGAGGGGGCCTCGTCTGTTTCCACATCAATGGGCCAGTGTCTGGGGTTGAAGTCAATCTGTATTGGATGATATGCTGTTAAAGTGTAAAAAGTCTTATCTACTTCCAGCTGTCATCATGTGTATTGAACTCAGGACTGGGGGCTGTTTCCTGGGGGGGGGTTCAAGATAGTATAAGAATGCTGTGAGTCCACTGTAACTACACACTTGTGAGAGGAACTGCAGCCATTTGTCTGTAAACTTGCTCGTGTCCAGAATATTCTGTAAAATAAATCCTTCGAAGGACCTGTTCACCGATCTCCAGTCTGTATTCAGAAAATCAACATTCTCTCTACCCGAACAACAACGAACACGCAGAAGACAAAGATAGTCTTCTAACAGAAGTGAGAAACCTCCAAAACCTGCAGGACTCCGGCCCTCGAGGACCGAGATTGCCCACCTCTGATTCAGACGATGCATTGAGGTTGACAAGTTGACAACCTCCAAACAGGTTGTTTTATTAGCAGAAAATATTTTAGAAAATGGCAACTGCAGATATTTCCTGCGTTCGGTCGTCGGCATATTGTCCCATTCCAAGTCCAATTGCGTTCAAGGTGTAATGGAATTGCTCTCAACCGTAACATTTACATTAACACGTGCAACTTTATCACACCCTCAGAATACACCATCCGCGACAAATGGTAATATTCTGTAATTCCATAACAGCAAAAATTCATTCCCCCGGTGCGCTCGCAAGACGCCTTGTGAGATCAATTTGAGACAAAATGTATGCAATGGAGTTATAAATCATAGGGTTTCTTTTTTTTATATATTTTTTTATTCTATTTAAATACAGTGCAGTACCTGAGAGGCTATGACTGTAAAAATCATAGGATTCATCTACATCATCTAATATTTCACTTTGCATTGCCAAAGGCCTCTCTGCTGATGTGGGAAACAGCAAAAAGTGGAAGTTGAAGGCTGTGGGATATGACGCGCATCTACATATCAAAGCGGAAAGGGGGCGGGGGGGAGGGGGTAAGGTGGGGAGAGGGAATTAGCTGAATAATATCCTGCATTTACATAACGCTATAAAATATATATTTTTTTAAATGAGAGCGCGTGCACAGGGAGGAAGTCGGTCATAAGACTTCATAAAGCTTTTGTTCCTTTAACAAAGAAGTCACAGTGGATTTGATAAGCGGCGTAAGTGCTTTAGTGAGCTGACACACGGTAATACACATGTTTAATTAGCGGGAAGTGGGTGGTGATATTACGCGTGTGTGTGCTCTTCTTGTCTGGTTAGACTGCCAGAGATAAAAAAAAAAAAAGGGTAAAAAGAGTAACATAAAAATGAGGGGCACGTAAGAAAGAGTTGGCAACTCAATGGGGACGCAACACAAAAGCATAATAGTAACTATCAACAAAGATCCATGCACAGTATTTGATATTAAGTAGGTCATTTTGTCCCTGTATCAGACACCAATACATGAAGGACTAAGGAAGGCTGGGAAAAATGGGAATGTTACTTTAAATGTAAAAATGAGTTCCCTGAATGTCTTGAATTTTGTGAATACTGTTCGAAGACCATCGTTGTCTTCCGCGTGTTCGTTGTTTTTCGGGTAGAGAGAATGTTGATTTTCTGAATACAGACCGGAGATCGGTGAACAGGTCCTTCGAAGGATTTATTTTACAGAATATTCCGGTCACTCATGAATGACAGACAAATGGCTGCTTCTCATCACAAGTGCCAAGATTGCTGACACTTACAACATTCTTATACTATCTTGAAGGGCGGTACCACCACCCACAAGATTGTTGTGGAAATAGAGGAGGCCCTTCAGACATTACGTCACCTGGAGACATCATTCAAACACTCACCAAGCTTTACTGAGGAAATTAAAACAGTTATGACTAAATCTAAACAGTTAAAACTAAATCTGGGCAGAAGACCCTCAACAATACATTATTTGGTTAAGTTTGATGTGTTTCAATTTGAAGCTGATCCACAAATGTGGCGCTCGGGTCCATGACCCCCATCTCCCATTATATAAGATTTTTTTTTTTTTTGCATTTCTCCTTGTCGGGACAAGATGTTTTTATCATTTAAAGTTAACTCAATATAGACAGCCGAGGCGGTAATCAGAGGCTTCCCTAATTGGCTGCTTAAGCGCGCCGTCGTCCCAGAGGTATCTTGAAGGGTAAGATGCAGACACAATTATGTACCCGTGGAAAGTAAAACTACTGTCTTAAGTCATTTGTATTGTTAACATTAAGTGAATAACAATTAAAAAGTTGAGAGGATCACTGACTGCTTGGATTTTCTCTTCAAAACTTTACCAATGAGCTACCAGCAGTAATTTTATACCCATATCTGTTTTTTGTGTTTTTTTTATTTTTTTAACCAATCCTAGGTTTTGTTGTTGTTTACGAGGACCAGTAATGAGCACTCAATGACTGGCAGATCTTCATCAATTAAGGCCAAAATAATGATAGAGATACAGAGTAGGAAACGGACATTATTCAAAGTTGTGTTCACTGCAATTCCATTCTAGTACTTTAGGTGGCAGTAATACACATTTCAAACGGCCAAGGAGCTTAAAGGGGATAAACTATGGGGAAATGACTTTTTAATTGATTGGACACAAATAGTTGGGTCCATGAAGTGCCTTCCCACTCGTTAAGTGTGAAATTGCACAGGCAAGTAAATCAATTCCACAGGAAGTGCGTTTGTACATGGACATGCACATGCAACAAAGACTCCCTGTAACCTTCACTAACGACCCGATCTTAAGCTTTGGCGCGGCATTTTGGGAGTTTTAGGCCATTTGAGAAAGAGCACAAAAAACATGAACAAGATAAATTCCACAGGAAAATGTGTAAATAGGTGAATTTGAGAAAAGTGATATATATGAAGTTATACCGAAGAAGTGTGGGGAAAAGATGCATAAAATGTCGCCTTCAGGCGGTCCATGAGACAAAGATGCACATCTAAGCACCATAAATGTTTCAAACAATCCTGAGTCATACCGTTACACGATGCACTGACCGGTAAGCCTGAGGGTGCGTTTAGTCAAGCACGACAATCATGACGTGGGTGGGGGGGGGGGTCGGGGGGCAACCCACTAATGCCGTGTCCTTGAAAAGCATCAGTGTAGCGTGCATGCGAAAGAGTAAATTGAAGGCAGTCAGAGAGAAAGTCCGATACAGGCTCGTAGATACTCTTATCACCATCTTGGTCGTGCGATTACAAAAGCGCTTTCACCACATGTGACTTATCAACGCGCCACACCTTGTAGGAGGAATATGACCTGTTTTACTGGGGGGGGGGGGGGGGGGGGAATCCGCCAGGAGGGGATAAAGTCTCAATTCTAAATCTCTCTCGTCCGCTTGCCACTGAAAAAAAACACGGCAAGTGTTTTAGACACGGGCGAGCACAAAACTCCCCGTTGCGAGACCTATTGTGGGACGGCGAGCCTCTTTTCTCCTGGCTGCATCTTTAAAACTGATAAAAGGCGGGCGCTGCTTCACGATAATGTCTCTTCAGAGACGTTGGAGAATAAACACCAAAGATGTGAAGCAAGGTTCAAGGGAGGATCACATACTCAATATACGCCGGCGCATGGAGTTGACAAAATAATGAGGCCATGAGGTCTTACATAACAGAACTTGACAAAAAAAATATGCCTCTAAAGTCTATAAGATACTAACACTAATAGAGTTCAAGCATATAGCAGGAAAACAAATTTTGAATCGCTGTCCTCCAAAACTTTGGGCCCTATTCTTGTAGACAGGAACCCGTGTGCTCGTTTGTAAGAACGGGTGCCTCTTCATTTTCAAGACGAGTCTACCGTGTATTAGGCCCACATTGCACCTTGCTGGGTGTTCTGGAGGATACTGTGTACTGCCTGGATTTTAATACGAATGAGGGGAGCCGCTTCGATTGGGCGGGAATCGGCTGCATTCATCTCACAATGGTGCACATTGGAAAAAAATACCCTGCAGTAGTCAAGAAAAATACCAAAAGAAGGAAAAGTCCACCCAGATAGAATATGCTAGGCATGTAAATACAGCCCTTTGACTTGTGAATATAAAATAAAGACACTTTTAAATAAATGTCCTGGTGGGCATTCCGTCAATATTTTGATGGCATTCCATGAACATTTTGTTGACAAGTGACTTCTAAAAAATGAGGGACTAAGCATTGCTGGAAGTGTGTTTTTGACCGCCATGTCGGTGAGGAATGACGGATTGATGATGACAAACAATTTTCATTGAAGTAACTGAAGTATAGCGTGAATACATTAAATAATATTTTAAAAATAATCAATGTTTTCATGCCTAAAAAAATTATTAATTCCTGGAGGTTGCCAGAATTCATGTATGAAAGGGTCAAGCAAATTATAATAAAAGTCAACTAATATAACCACTAACTTGTTTTGACACATATTATATCAATATGTAAAACGTGCACACTAATTACCGGAAGGTCATCTGGAAGATCTGTCCCAGGTTGACCTGTTGGCTTTTGTTGTCGTATCCATGCAGCATCTCGCCGAACAAGGTCACGTTGAAGTGGACGGCCTGCCGCGGGCATTTCGGACCCTCACAGTTTTCGGACTGCAGCAGGCACGAGCGCCCATCTGCGGTCAGTTTGTATTCCTGGACGCACCTGAGGAAGCGATGGGGGGGATAAATGTGTCAGCGTGACGTACATGATGTCATCAGGCGCATACGTCGATGGAATAACAATATTTAACAGACATAAGACCGGCACTTTCCTTAGCTTTGTGACTGTCTCTCAGTTTGGGAATAAAGGAAGCTAATGTTGTGTGACGCCATCCCCAAAGCCAAAACGCGCTCGAGGAGGATTAGAATATCCTTCACCTGTCATTTCCTAACTTTTTGCTGAGCGTCATCCAGGTTTACTGTATGAGTTATGCAAATGAATCAGCAGATGGCCATCATAACGTCATCCTGCCCATTTGAAGTCGGTAGAAATTGTCTAAACGATGACAGTCAATTAAATGGCTTTTCTACAAAGTTAATTAACAGTCACTATTAGCATACAGATGTCTGACATATGTTATGAACTGTGGCATTTACATCACTCTTGCATTGATTCATTCTACCTGGCTGATAGAGCAATTGACAATGTCAAAAATGACTCCACGTGACAAAATCAAAGATGATACGATGCATGTGTTGTAGTTAATTATCAGACGTGGCAAATTACACCTTGGACTGGTTGCCAGTCAGGCACATGGCGCACATAGATAAAATAGGGATAGACCGATTATCGTGTTTATCATATTTGAAAAAAATAAAATAAAGCTATGACAGTTGATAAAAGCTCAATTTAAAACTGTGTTAACTTAAGGGAAATATTTATTTAAAATTTCAACTGACTTGCTGCTGAATTCTCTGCACCTTTTTGTTTTTTTTGAAATTAAAACAAAGATACGTGGAAGTTTAGCATTGTACTTATTTTGACATTTTGGCAAATATTATTTCAACTTTACCTCTGACCAGTTGGATCGAGATTGGCCAATATTTTGCATTTTATGAAAAATCGATGATTGGCTATAATGACCTAATTTGCCCGATCGAAACAAGACATTACATGTTGTATTTAATATTTTTTTTAGATGATTTTTTTTCCCTCATGTATTTCATTTGACGTCAATTACGTGGGTTTTCGCATTTCGTGGGCTGAGCCAGTCCCTATCCCCCAAGAATGGCGGCAGTTTAAATAGATATATTGCTCAATCTTCTGATCGAATTGGTGATCGATTGTTTTTTGAGCAGCTGAGAAATCCTGATCGTGTAAAGCCTATAAACACCTATAGGGAGCTATTTACTTGTTTAAGTTTTCCTTTAACTTTTTAGGACATGCTGCTGAGTCTGGGAGCTGAACTTTTTGTTTTTTTCATTTTAAAACAAAGATGTCAGTTGGCTAAGATTAAATAAAAATAAAAAAAAAAGAAAAGAAAATCAATATTTGATACATCTGAGAAGTTGTTCAAACAAAAGTTTAAAGACATTTCAAGAAAGTTAGCACCAATAATCGTTTCCCTTTAAGTGAAAATGAATATTGGCTCCAAATATCGGTCTTCCGCCTCCTTAACGACTATTAATCGTAATTGGTATCGGCCCTGGAAAAAAAACATATCGGTCTATCTCTAAGGCAAACAACCATTCACATTAACACATAAAGGCAAATTAAAGTCTTCAATTAATTTAAGAATCATGTTTTCTGCTTTTGGGCGGAAGCATGGAGAAAACATATTGAAACCCGGATCTTCTGACAGGCAAAATAAAAAGGCTAACTATTAAACTAAAGCAAAACTTCTCCCACAATGTATTTCAATAAATCAACAGCATTTGCATGTCTATCTTGTGGTAGCTCATTTCATGCAACTATGCAAAAAGTGTCTGAAAAATGGATGGTACTGATTTTTAACATTACCCTGTGATTGCCTGGCAACCAGTCCAGGGTGACGTCTGCCTATCACCTGATGCCAAATGGAAAAAGCTTCAACCCTGAACTGGATATTTGTTATAGAAAATGGTGGAATGGATGGATTTTTAACATTTATTTACTATAATGCTTTTATGAGTTTGTTTGTACTTTTTTGGAGGGTGTGTGCTACGGTGAAGTACTCCAAGCCAAAACTGTTGGATGTGGAACAGGGTATGTGGCCTACCATTTTGGAAAAAGTTTTATAACTCCTAGAACATATCAAATGGGAAATACCCATTGTAAGGCGAAGTGGGGAAAAAAAAACACCTCGTAAATGTTTATTGGAATTTTTTGGGGGGGGGTTCTTTATCCTCACCCGCAGTACATGAGCACGTTGCTGGACCCGGGCTCGTCTTCGAGGGGCACGAGCTGCTGGTGACACAGCTGCTCGCAGCCTCCGTTAAAGCCGTCGGTGCAGTCGATGCCCCTGGAGTAGTCATAGCAACCGGAGTCATCCTTCATCGGCCTCAGCCCATTAGGACACTGCGCGGGAGACACAGGCCAGGAGGAGGAGGAGGGAGAGAGGTGATAAGGGAGACAGAAGAAGCGAGGAAGTCACAGAGGTCAGCACATGCATTTTAATCGGGCGCCACT
Source organism: Vanacampus margaritifer (assembly GCF_051991255.1). Classification (NCBI taxonomy): domain Eukaryota; kingdom Metazoa; phylum Chordata; class Actinopteri; order Syngnathiformes; family Syngnathidae; genus Vanacampus; species Vanacampus margaritifer. Next base: position 10,739,663 of record NC_135445.1, read on the forward strand.
GAGGAAGCGCAGGTAGCGGCAGAGATCAGAGTGGAGGAGTGAGCAGCGGATGTCAAGAGAGAGGGAATCAAAGGAGTGGAAAGCAGAAGCAAAAAAAAATAAATGATGAATTAAAATATGCCTCGGCTCGCTCGGCAACTGATGTTTCGCACTTGAAGGCCGCTTTATATTGTAACAACAGCCATGCGTACTTTTTTTTTTTTTTGTTTGCTTTGATTTCTATTATCAGAGAGGTATTCATGGAACAAAATGGGATTCTGGATCAAAGACTAACTATTCTTTAATGCAAACATGTTTTGACTAAGAATAAATTGTCCTTCCAGGTAGACACAATTCACTTAGGAAGGAAACACACAGCAATAATCGACCCGAATTTGAGCAATTTTCCCGTTTTTAGATCAAAATCTGAAAAAATCCCAATTGTTGGATGTAACTAAACAATTATCCTGAGGGATCATTCTTTGGTGTGCAGTGTCTTTAGAGTGATTTTTTTCACTCCAATCGGTCAAGGTAAATTATAACTGTTCCTTATGTGACATTAAATATAATCACAGCCCATCAAAAAGCTTGCGCTGTTGCCGGACGCTCTTTAGTCTTCATTGTGTTTTCCAGTAGAAACCGAGACATCTGGTTTGGGGGAGGAGACTAATTGTTGGTGGAGATATCGTTATATGTGTGGTCGGCTGTGTTGGTCAGCTGGCCGCCTCCTCATTATGTGTGGGGTTTCTCACATTTTAAAAATCAGCTGAGATGTTAGCAATCATGTGCGTGCCCTTTTAACACCTCACACTTAACAACTTTCAATAAAATAAACACTTTACTTCAAATGAAGAGAAAAGAAAAACATGTTGACAACAGGGTTATAATAGCTTGGGATTTTTCATTATGGTTAGTTTTAATTCATTTTGACTTCAAATTATAAAAAAAATTATAATAATTAAAAATTCAGTCAGTTTTAATTAGTTTTTGGAGCTGGTTGGTTTAGTTCTTTATTCTTATTTTATTTTTATTATTAAAAAATGCTTCTAGTTTTTATTAGTTTTAGTATTAGTTTTAGTATATGGATGGTGTATTTGTTAATACCAAAAATAAATATATTTAAAATAAATTTAAAAAAATTAACAAAAATGTTTTTAAAATAGTGCTGTCAAAGTTAAAACGTTAACTAATTAATTAATCACCAAAAATGTATTTAATAAATGTTTGTGTATAAAATTCTGAATATTTGTTTGGAGTCATTTTTTTTCCCATTTTAAATTATGCAAGTAACTGTGTCCTAACCTAGCTTGTGTCCAAAAATGTTGAAGACGTCCTCATAAAATTAAATGTTGGAAGAATTAACACATAACAGGTGCTCTTTAAATTTGGCGGGCAAAAAATGTTGATTAAAAACATTTTTAATTAAGCGATTAATTGTGAGTCAAAATTCTAAGATGTGATTAATCCAATTAGAAAATGTTATTGTTTGATAGCTCTAGTTTAAAACAAAACACATCAACATTCAAACTTGCCTAGAGTATGTAATGCGCAAGCGTGCAACACATAGAAACAAGTAATGATTACACCCGGATTTCAACATCTTTTCGGAGAAAGAAAAAAAAAGAAGAGAGAGTCAGATCCATTTTGTTCATTTCACAAATGTAATATCAACTTTAGCAGGGCTAGAATGGAGTCGTACATCATGACGGGCTGTGTAATTTTGCGATTGTCTTGCGGGTTTTCTCCAATTGAATAAGATGAGTTAAAGTAAGTAATCATCCCCTTGTCTCACAAAATCCTTTACAGACAAAAGTGAAGAAGGTAGAATAGATTTTTTTTTTTCTTTTTGGGTGGATCATATATTCCAGTCTCCTCTCTAGCAGCAACTTCACTCCGGCAGCATAGGGAAAAAAAGTAAGATTTTTTTTAAAAAATATTACTACACAGCCAGATGGTAGGACTATACCATTGAAGGAAGTGATGTATAATTAAATTGGACTTAAAATGGAACATTGACTTTTTAATGGCTTGTATCCAAACAGTCTCCAGAGTGTTTGCCCTTGAATCAAGTGTAAAATTAAGCAATCAAGTAAGTTTTGTGCATCTCTAAATATGTATCTGTGACAAGCGGTTGTGCACTTCCGCCATACTGTTACGTAGCAGTGGCGTCATTTGCATGATAATTGCCTCTGTCCATGACAGAGGGAAATCTCAACAGCTATATTCAAGCAGAAAACATTACCACACAAATAGCATGTAGCTGAAATGGTTTGAAATTGGAACATACTGTTTGACTTTAGAGCAGTGGTTCTTAACCCGAGTTTAATCAAACCCCAGGGGTTCAGTAAGTCCGCCTCTGGGGTTCGGCGGAGGTTAAGACGCATACCCGACTCAAATGATTCGTGGTGACACTCCCCGCTTGGTCTATCTGTTCTGCAGGTAATTTGTTGCGCTCAGTAATCAACCTTTGGCTGTTGTAATGGTACGTCGTGTGATTTATTTATTATTGTAATCCCTTCATACTGACTATGTCGAGTAAAAAAAAAAGAAAAAAAGAAAGTAGTCAGACAAATACGTGCAATACGAAATCACATGTATGGTGTTCCGCAGGGTTCAATTCTGGGGCTTCTGCTGTTTTCATTGCATCTGCTGCCCCTGGGTTCCATCTTGAGAAAGCAGCTGTGTTGTTTTAAAATGCTCATGCAAAAAAGAGTTGAGTGATGGGAGTCTGCAATACCACTGCAAAATAAGTTGAATTTACATCCAAGCATAGTGAGCGTTTTTGTGATTATAATGGTTTATTCAAAAATAAAGAATAATATCAGTTCCCCTATTAAAAGTTTTCAAATATTCTCCTGTAGACCCTTGAAACCAATTCAGAGTGTTGTCATAAAGCAAACTTGGTAAGGTGTTTACTATGCACGCACTCTCTCGCAGGGCAATTACAAATGAGACATTCACTACACCGATAATTACCAGTGAAATGATGTTTCACTCCTGAGTACACTTGAGGGGATTAAAGAAAAAACACACACACTAATTAACTTTAGAAAAATGGAGCTATTCAAAGCAAAGCACGCATTAAAAACAACCAAATGCGCACAACAGATCCACACCAACAAAAGTTTAGACAGCATTGCTGCCTACTGTAAATACCATTAGAGGATTTATAGAAATGTTAGCTTTTTTTTTTTTTTTTTTAATCATCTGCTAATTCTCTGTTTCTTTGAAAAATTAAGTATTTCTATGGGAAACTCTGCTAATGAGCTTGTTAACGGGAGTTAGTGCCCCTTTGAAGGCATAAGACCTTCTCCCACTCACAAGCTCAGCTCTAGTTCATCTCAAGGTAGCGGGTTGGGGTTATTCCGTACCAAACTCATCCAAAAGGCACAGACGTACCTTCAAAGTGCAATAGAGCAGAATTTGACTTGCATTTTCACGAAAAATAAGTGTCTGAAGTCGAAACCTGTGGATTTCAAACTGTTGTCATCATATCGTACCAGGCCTCGTATTTCGTTTCCTTGACAAAATATAAGAGACAAAGAGCATTTTGCTAAGACTCACCAACGTCACCATACGTGTCAGCATTTGTTAGGGTAGAGGATTTAACCATTTCTAGGTTTTAAAGTGGTTACGAGACAATAATATTAAAAGCTCAAGCTACGCGAGGCAGCTGTAGGACTTCCTGGTTTGTTTTTAGCCGGAAAAAGCGTCTTACAAAGAAAAGGTCTCGCTTTTTCCAGTAAACAAGCTAATTGTTTGGCTCACGTGTATGTCAAACGCACAGTTGTCATCGCAACTCAGATGATAAACTAATTAAAAAGGCGAAAAGCCCCATATATATATATATATATAAAGGAAATTAACTATGACATTATTTCCAATTGACTTAGTTTTAGTCACATTAGCATCATATTGTAACTACAACTACTTCCTGCTTCCGTGTCAAAGAATCATGGGAAAGTGGTCAGACTGAGTGTTTCTGGCAGTGCATTTGTTTTCACCCAAAGACATCAAGTCAAGTCAAATTTATTCATATAGCTCAGGGGTGGCCAAGTTCGGTCATCGAGAGCCACTATCCAGCCTGTTTTCCATGTCTCCCTCCTTCAGCGCAGCTGAATCTAATGATCAGCTCATCAGCAAGCTTTGCAGAAGCCTGATAACGATCCTGATCATGAATCAGGTGTGTTAGTGGGGAGAAACATGGAAAACAGGCTGGATAGGGGCTCTCGAGGACCGAACTTGGCCACCCCTGATAGCTAGTCTCAAAGGGCTTCACATGTTGACAAATATATATAATATAAATATTAACGACATCCCCTGATCGAACCACAAGAGGGCAAACGAAAGCTTAAAAAAAAAACACTAGGGGAAAAATAAAAAACCTTGAGAAAAGAACACACTTTTGTGTTTTTTTTGATTGTAAGTTTTATATACTGAGTTTTGCAACAAAAAATAAGAAATAATAATAATTAGGGGAAAAATAAAAAACCTTGAGAAAAGAACACACTTTTGTGTTTTTTTGATTGTAAGTTTTATAAACAGAGTTTTGCCACACACAAAAAAAGAATAAAATTGACTCACTAGATTGACTCCTGGTGAGAATTTATTCTACATCGTATCCATCCATCCATTTTCTTAACCGCTTGTCCTCACAAGGGTTGCGGCGCTGGAGCCTATCCTAACTGGCTTCGGGCAGTAGGCAGGGTACACACCCTGAACTGATTGCCAGTCAATCGCAGGGCACACAGAGACAAACAACCATCCGCACTCACAATCACGCCTATGGACAATTTGGAGTGTTCAATTAATCTGCCATGCATGTCTTTGGAATGTGGGAGGAAACCGGAGGACCCGGAGAAAACCCACGCAAGCACGGGGAGAACATCCAAACTCTACCCAGGAAGGCCGAAGCCCGGACTCGATAGTATATTTTATTTTCAGCAAAATTGTAGTGTCCTAGTTTTTTATTTTGAAAATATGGTCAACCTAGCTTAAACACATGATGTTAGGTTCTGAATACAGATCCCCCATCAACACGGCATGGCTTGTGACTATCGACGAAAGCATTTCCCCAGGCCTCCTTTGCGATTCACGTGAGTTAAATTAAGACACGGCAGCTTTTAAAATCCGGCGCGGGTGCGAGACAGACAGTCTCGATCCGGCGGTTGATTGCACAAAATGGTGTGACTCGATGCTTCTTATTTCAGCGTGGTGTGAAAGCACTCTTTAAAAGCTAATGGTGCTACTCCTGCCCTCAAGGAGCGAGAGCAATTTGAGCTATTTCAACCCACTTTGGTCATGACATATTTACGTAAAGAAGCATTCATTTTTATGAGAAAAAAAAAACCCACACCACTTTGTCAGCTTTCTCACTTATCTAATAGGCTGACTTCATCTTTGTGTCTGTTCTCGTGGGAGTGACAATGCCCACTTGTCAGGCGCATACGTCTTAGGAGGGGACAAGGTAATAAGAACAATCTGCGCATATGTACACTTAGCTAATGCCTCCATTGTGCAATCCCGTCCTCCCGACCGCCGCTTCATTGTGTGCCCCGAGGAGAGCGGCGGTGGCTTAAATAACGCCTCGACTACACTCGGCTCAATCCACTGGTGACAACATAACAAATGAGGACTGAAGGTTGCTTTGTCCCGCAACTCCATCAGACTGTGTAGCTCAGCTTGATGGCTAAAGGTATTTAAAAGCGGCTTTCTCAGAAAAGGCAGATACAAAGCAAACAAAGACAGCAAAATCTGCTTTTGTTGCGATATACAGAAACACTGCATGTAATAAAACCTGCCAAGGACTAAATCACATTGCTCAATAGAGGCCTGTAACTCCACACAAGAGAATGTCATTCATCATTGAAACAAGATTTGTACAATGACTGGACAAAATATTAGGGACACTGCCCACACAATGTAATGAGATCCAACAGAAGTGCTGCATCAAAAAAAAAAGTCTCACTTAACAAAAATAATGATGTGCAGTTTTGACTGACATTTTAACTGAACATATGTGTGTGTTCCTTTGAATGACTAATTAGAGCAAATGGCAAGCAGCACTTCCCATAATTGGTTTATCAGTGACTGTAGAAATTATGCAAATGAGAACGGCGTCTAAAATGCATTTTAAAAAACATGCTTTTGGAATAATATTAATTACATTGATAATATACAATTTTAAACATGGGCACACAACACAACAATGAAGGGCGTCTGCAATCCGGTTATAGCATTGGAATATTCCCCAGTTCATGGAAGGAAGCATTTGACACTTCTTACAAGATTTAAAAAAATCATTCATCGTTGGAACATTTACTGCAAGAACAAAGCAACATAGACCCTAACTCTAATCATTAACCTAAGACTAACCCTGAAACCTAAACCAAACATGGGTTATGGGTTACATATATACATATATATATATATATATATATATATATATATATATATATATATATATAAATAAAATTATTATTTATTCATTTATTTTTTCAATAAAGAAGGATTGAGTGACCGTGCATGTAGGATTTTCTGGTTGGGTTCAGTACCGCCAACGAAGTTGAGAACCACTGCCCTAACCCTTAGCACCCTGAACAACTACCCCCCCCCCCACCCCACCCCCAACCACTTCCCCTATCCTAACCACAACCGCAGTCCCACAAAGCCCCATCAGTAACACTAAAGCTAACCGTAACCCTCACACATGCCATATTTACCGTCAGCACTGTATTTCTTCCTCGGCGTTTTAGCCCGGCAATAACCTCAAAATGTATTTTCTGGAGAAACTGCAGTTTTTAGATGCAACACAAAGCTTCATGTCTTAGTTTTACTGTTCTATAGCAAATATCCATCAAAGCATGGCATCTAATGCCTAATCTGAAACATCACTTCGACATGTATTTCCCTCAGTTGGCTCTCATCGCCCAATTTGCAGCATCTGGCTAAAGGTACAGACGCACAGGGATGAAATAATTCATGCAATGCATTTTTTTTTTTTTAAACATAAAACCTGTGAATTTCAAAAAGGTAGGGTGGGAAAATGAGATGCGCAGTGCAGCAGAGCAGTCATAAACACACTGATGCTGTCAGGGCGCACAGGGGATTGTGGGTAATAGGTGATGACAAAACTTCTCATAGGGGAGGAATCGCGATTTATTCTCCCCGCTGAGTCTTTATGCAAACCGGATGAAGCCAAGCCGGGTTTTTTTTTTTTTGGGCTCCACGCTGTTATCCTTGCCATTCTTTGTGCAGACCCTTTTGGTCTTCACGGCACATTATGAATACTGAGGTAGTACAGAAGCTGCAAAATGAGATTGGAGACAGCCAGATTCCCTAAAACAGGTCAAAATGATGGATTTGAATCCATGGCTAAACAACTGTAGCTGAGCGGTCCCAAAAGACAGAACAACTGATGAGGGATGCACCATTAATATCACACCATCTGCTGCAACATCTGAATGTTGTAGTATGAGGACACATATGACAACTGAATGCAGCATGAAGAAAAACATGAGCCCAGCTACACTGTGGTGTTTGAAAAAAAAAAAAAAAAAACTTGCAGGTAGTCTACACACCATGAAAACTACATTTTTTTTTTTTTTACTACCATTGGCATTGACAACAATTCCAGCAACTGCTAACTATTTTAGAGTTTAACACAAATATTATGTGCATCTCTCTACCGTCAACAGAAATAACAACAGCTATCTACTTGGAATGTTGATGTTAGAATTCTTTAGATAAAAAAAAAAAAATAGGGCAAATCCAGAGGGAGCTTCATCCATTGTCTTTACCCATTTATCAAAGTACATTATTAATTATTTTCATTGTTTACTGTAAACAGTTGGAAACACAAAACCATTTTCAACCAAGAATAAACATTCAATAACAATGAACTGTGCAATGGAACAGCTTGGTCAAACATGACTTTCAGTAATTACAATCTTTCTTTCTGCTACTAAAATGTTGTATATTGCTATTAGTATTTCATTAAACAAGTAGTGAAGGCCGATAAGAAAACATGGCTTTAAATGCT